>NC_133376.1:10457970-10478097 GCF_049309525.1 Garra rufa
AGATGACCTCCCTTCTAGACTCTGTTCGCAAAATGGCTGCCCTTCCAGAGTCTGCTCTCAAGATGGGCCCCCTTCCACAGCCATGGCACAAGATGGCTACCATCAAATCAGTGACTGCGCCGCCAGAGCGCCCTCCAGTGACTGCGCCGCCAGAGCGCCCTCCAGTGACCGCTCGCTCAGAGCCTGCTCTTCCAGAGTCTCCGCTGGAGACGCCCAGCCCTCCTGAATCTCCGCTGGGGTCGTCCAGTTCTCCAGAGCCCGCTCCTCAAGAGCGTTGTCCAGAGCCCGCTTCACAAGAGCGTCGTCCAGAGCCCGCTTCACAAGAGCGTCCTCCAGAGCCCGCTCCTCAAGACAGCCTTCCAGAGACTCCGCTGGTTCCGCCCAGCCTTCCAGAGACTCCGCTGGTTCCGCCCAGCCTTCCAGAGACTCCGCTGGTTCCGCCCAGCCTTCCAGAGACTCCGCTGGTTCCGCCCAGCCTTCCAGAGACTCCGCTGGTTCCGCCCAGCCTTCCAGAGACTCCGCTGGTTCCGCCCAGCCTTCCAGAAACTCCGCTGGTTCCATCCAATCGTCCTGAGATTCCTGTCTGCCCGGTTCTGGTCACGGAGCTCATGCATGGACTGTTCCCACCCACCCTCCCTGCTGCTCCAGTCCCGCCACCTCTGCCTCCTGACAGTCCCTCTGCTCACCCACATCCCACCTTCGGTGCAGAGGACTTGCCGTGGGACTGCCAGTCTCCATCGGTGTCCAGACTGAAGGACCCCTCACCATCACCTCCAGTCTCAGAGTCCTGGACTCCACCTCGGCCCTCCGACCCTGCGGCTCCACCCCGGCTCTGTGCTCCCTCGTCTCCGTTGTCGGCCGTCGGCCCACCAGCTCCTCCGGGCTCCATCGTCTCTCCGGCTCCGCCCCGGTCAGTCGTCGCCCCACCTGCGCCTCTGGACTCTACTCCTCCGGCTGCGCCTCGTCACTCCGTCCTGCCGGCTCTGTGGACCTCCTCCCTCCCGTGGGCACAGCCTCGATCCTCTGTCACTCCGGCTCCGCTGCGTACCTCCGGACCTCCATCTCCGCCGGGGTCGCCAGAGCCTTGGGCTCCGCCTTGGCCCTCCGGATCCTCGGTGTCACCTAGGACCATCGACTTTCCGGTTCCGCCTCGGGCTCCACCGGCTCCACCTCTGTCGGTCGGCCCCATGCAGGAGCCAACCCTTCCCCCACCATGGCTTCTCCCTCCGTCGGCTCCGCCTCAGTTCGTGGTTCCAGTACCCCTACATGGACCTGGCCCTCCATCCCTCCCCCTGTTCCGCCTCCGCTCCACCACCCTCCAGGTTGTATTATGTGGTTAGAGCGTCTGGAAGCCGCTCCTTGGGGAGGGGCTCTGTCACGTATCTGGTCTATCTCATCATGAACTCTTGCACACACATTCTGGACTTCAATCCCCATAAGCCACTGCACCAATCACTGCACACAGCTGCTCCTCGTTTCCCACTGAACTGATTGCTGCATACACCTGTTTATCATTTACCCACATGCATTTAAGCCACAGACACACACACTTCCTTGCGAAGTCTTATCATTCCATATGGTCATAATTCTAAGCGTTTCTCTCTGTGTTGGATTATCTGTGTATGACTCTGGACTGTGTACCCCGTTGACGATTCCTGCTTCCTGCCATTGCGACCATTCCCTGTCTATCGAACTGTTTCCCGGATTACCTACGTTGTTCCTGTTTTCTGGTGATTATTCTGGCCTGTTGACGATTCTAATAAATGCTGCAAATGGATCCGCACGTCTCAGTCTGACTCCTTGTGACACCTCACATGTGTTGTGTGATTTACGCGTAAAGTCAGCGAGTATTCGAAGAAGATGCATTTGGTTTCTTCTTATAAAAGACACGGAGATGTGTATTATCATCTTTAAAATAAGTGCATGATGTGTTTTATAAGTTCAAAACCTCAATAAATGTTGGATACATGTTTAAGATGTACGATGAATGATTTGTTTTGCTGTAGTAACATGTTTGTTACTATGTTTTATCACTTCAATAAACTTAAAAATAAAAATGAACGTTGAATAATGATTTGTTTGGTGTAGTAACATGTTTGTTACTATGTTTTAAATGTATGATCACCTTAAAGTATTGTAAAGGTTTATTTTTATAAACATGGAGATGTTTAGTATCGTCTTTAAAATAAGTACATGATGTGTTTTATAAGATCAAAACCTCAATAAATGTTGGATACATGTTTAAGATGTACGATGAATGATTTGTTTAGCTGTAGTAACATGTTTGTTACTATGTTTTATCACTTCAATAAACTTAAAAATATAAAATGAACGTTGTATAATGATTTGTTTTGCTCTAGTAACGTTTGTTACTATGTTTTGTATTTATGATCGCCTAAAAGTATTGTAAAGGTTTATTTTTATAAACATGGAAATGTTAAGTATCATCTTTAAAATAAGCGAATTATGTGTTCAATAAACTTAAATGTTGAATACATGTTTAAGATGAGCGACGAATGATTTGTTTCGATGTAGTAACATGTTTGTTACTATGTTTTATAACTTCAATAAACTTAAAAATATAAAATGAACGTTGTATAATGATTTGTTTTGCTGAAGTGACATGTTTGTTACTATGTTTTATATACATGACCGTCTAAAAGTATTGTAAATGTTTATTTTTATAAACATGGAAATGTTTAATATCATCTTTAAAATAAGTGGGTTATGGGTTCAATAAACTTAAATGTTGAATACATGTTTAAGTACAATGTACAATGAATGATTTAGTAACATGTTTGATACTTTGATGTCATGTATAATTATATTTGCATTACCATCTATTTTAACCCTCTGAGGTCTGAGGGGGTTTGGGAATGCTGCTGATGTTTTGCTACAATAATACGTGAGCAGCGTGATCGTATATGTATGTGTTTTGAGAAAACAAAAATACTTGTTTAAAATTTTAGTGACAATATTGTTTTACATGTTTTTAATTCGTCTTTTGCTTATGTTTTGTGTTTGAGTTTGCATTATGTGTTTGCTTTTTGTGTTTTATTTTGCATGTATGTTTGTGTTTTAGTCTGCATGACTGTGTTTTGTGTTTGAGTTTGCATCATGTGTTTGCTTTTTAGTTTGCATGTTTGTTTGTGTTTTGTGTTTGAGTTTGTGTTGTGTTTGCTTTTTAGTTTTTAGTTTGCATGTTTGTTTGTGTTTTGTGTTTGTGTCGTGTTTGCTTTTTAGTTTTTAGTTTGCATGTTTGTTTGTGTTTGAGTTTGCGTCGTGTTTGCTTTTTAGTTTTTAGTTTGCATGTTTGTTTGTGTTTTGTGTTTTATTTTTCATGTTTGTTTGTGTGAGTGTTTGTACTTGAGTCACTTTTTAGGTTGAAATGTTTAAAGGACTTATCAGATCACACATTTTTCTAATAATTTGGATATTACATTGATATAACAACATAAATGTGATTTATGATGAAATGTCTTGAGTCCTACTATAATAATTTAAATGACTTAAAATATTTTACTACAAATGGAAGTAGGTCGAACTTTTTGTGTGACGGGTAGGTGTTCACTTTGTAGAGTACAAAAACTTTATAAAAATATAGTAAATAATGTTTATTAAAAAATATAGAAATAGAGAAAGTTTACTGTGATTGGGTAGGTTAAGGGGTTTCAAAGTATCAAACTGACATGCCCAGGCATGTCCAGGTCCCCCATAATCCATATGGTTTGGTCTGTTTAAATACATTTTTCCCCTTTACTTATTTTGACATTGCTGGCTCCCCATTACAATACTTACCGTTACCTAAAATCTAGTGTAAATGTTTTGCTTTGTTTTATATCATGTGTGATCACATCGTTTATATTCATTTATTTTTTATAGAAGAGAATACGACTTGGAGGACTGAATGTATACATGAATAAGCTACACTGTTGGGCCCAAGTGTTATCATTTATATTTTTAAAACATTACAGAAAGACTTTATGGTTTAAGGTTATGGATAAAATAAAAGACTTTGTGTTTGATGTGAAATAAATTATGGTTCAGCTAAAATGTAAGCTTAAGCCAGGAGGCATAAGTTGCATTTCGTTTATTAAAAATAACTAGTAAAATAAATGTATTACATTTAAAATGTTTGCAAACCCTCTCTTTCACACAGTAATCCGATCCACAGATTTCTTAAAACAGTGGTATACCGTAGGGCGAAGTAAGAACTAATTCGAATCCACTGCGAAAATGGTTGTGAGACACAGACTAGCCCCTCTCAAATAGAGCAGATTTTACTCTTAAACAGATTTCCTATTATTATATTGCTGAAAAGCATTTTATATACAGCCATTACATGTACGGATACTTTTACATATAAGATGTTCAAATGGTTTTGTTAACATGTGCTCTTGTTGCACACACGCATGCTGAGGAGGGGAGTATGAGGTCAAAGAGGTCAAATGGGCCTCTGTGCTCTTGTTGCACACAAGCACACTGATGAGGGAATATGAGACCAAAGAGGGCCACAGACACACGCACGCAGACGGAGACACTTACCCCCATAGACTGTAAAAAGGTTAAGGTTTTTACTTTTTTTTATTTATATTATGATTATGATTTTATGTTTAGTATTATTTGCACTTGTTTTATAATTGTTTATACTCATCTTTTTGTAATAAGCATACATAAACGCCCCTCCCTACAACTGATGTAGGACTAGACCGTAAAACATTCTTCAGAGCTTCATTCCTCACCCAACAACGGATGGACACGCAAACAGGATATAGTTCTCTACCCTGATGGCGCAACACCGGACTACCCGGCGCAAACAACATATATCACCATCCCTGGGGGATATAGCTTGACGCGATACCGGGTAACTCCCCATTGTAAATTTGGCACAACAACCGTAAACCCGTCATTGGACGGTTCAACACCGGGGTAAGGAGCTCATAAATTTGTCGGTACAACCGTAAACCCGTCATTAAACCGTTCAACATCGGGGTATGCATGTTGTAAATTTTCGCTACAACCGTAAACCCGTCATCCGTTGACGCAACACCCGGTATACCCCTTCATAAATCCTCTCAACAGCCCATAAACCTGTCATCCGTTGACGTCGCACCTGGTCAATCCATCAAACAAGGTCAGTAGAGTTCACTAGTTCAGCGCGGGGACAAACACGTGGTCATGCTCTACGTGGGTGGGCCCCAGGGGGGAGGGGCGGGGGAGGGGGAAAGGTCAAAAGGTCAAAGCCATTAATCATTTTTGGCAGTCGGTATGCCCTTCTTACTACTCACAGATAGAACTTTTGTGAACATAAAGTCAAGACACTTCTTTTAATGAAACAATGATTTATTGAACTACTCTAAGACACAACGCTAATCTACTAAACACAAATAAACACACACACACACACACACACACACACACACACACATTCACACATTCACACTCATACAGTTCCGGGGATGAGAAATTACTGAGTTGAAGAGAACCCCAAATGTTCTAGTATCTTAACTAGTTCTTAGATCGCAACCTTAGAAAATCACAAAAGCAGAGACTTAGCTTTTAACTACTTAGGGAGTATTTTGCACCAGTTTCAGCGAAGTAAAGAGAGATCTTGTTACTTGCATTAGTGCCGGGAACGGGGGTTCCGGGGGCTCGTCTGAGCGAAAGTTCTGGTTGGTTGCTGGTCGATGAAGTCTTTGGGAGATCCTTCGAAGTTGAGGATTGGGTTGCTGGAGCCGATCTTTCGGTTGCCTGGTTACGCAGGTTGATGCGTTCGGAGCTCTTCTGTATCAGAGTTGCGAGACTTTGAAGAGTTTGGCAGTCACGAAGTTTCAGTTTGTTCTGTAGAGTTTTGATGGCACCGTCGCGTGCTTGGTCGAGTGGTCGAGCGCAGATGGAAAAGCACTCAAACCACAAGAGGCGAAAGGCGTGAGGCGAGAGCTGGGAGCTCTGAGTTCGCTGAGTTCTTGCTGAGTTCGCCTAGTTCTGTTAGGAACATGAAGTTTTAAACGGGCCGCTAGGGCACGTCCCACGATGCTGGGACCCAATGGCATTGCTGAAGGGGCGGGTCACGCCACCCCCTTTCCGTCCTGTAATTCCTTCTGGTACGGAACTTATTAGGATATGGATTTCTCTGCAACTTTTGTTATTAACTTCAATAAACTATTTCAATGCATAAAGTCAAAACAAAATATAATTTTCTCGTTCATTCAGACAAACTGCAATTGCCAAGATCATTCATCCCATATCAAACAATAGTATATCGCTTGCATGCTAATACATTTGACAACTTCCTTTCCCAAAGGCATATAATGCATAGATTAAACTCCAATCATCACATAAAACACAGCAGGCATATAAAAGAGAACATACTGTTGCTCTAATAGCAATACTAATAAGTTGATTGTCTCTTAAAGTTTGTCTTTGCAGTGTACGTATCTCTATTGAGAGACGGGGTGTTTTGGAATGTCAGAGGAGAGGGGGACAGGAAGTCCGAAAAACCATGTGAGTCACGCTGGACGCATCATGTGCCATGCCAGCTTTATTTCAGAAGACTGGAGGTTTGTTTCTTAGGTGCTCTGAGACAGAGAGCGTTTTCTTCTCTCTGGATGCGTAAGACGCAGATCTCGACAAAAGCGGTCCATACAATTAGCGTCTGGTGATTATCATGTGATGGTCATGTGTCAATTTTGTGACTGAGAAAGAGGGTCCTTTTGTTTCTTTGGAATATGGCCATTTCTGTTTTGTACGTTGTTCGCCCAAGATTCCTACAGTACAGTATACCGAGACTGAGGCGCCAGAATGCCGCAGTTCAGCGGAGCGCAGTGTCAGTGACATCTCTGCTGGACGCGACAAAGTTGCAAATAATTTTAACTTTGAAGCCCTGCATCCAGCTTTAGAATGACCAGCACCTGTCTGGATCTGTGTGAATTCATCTATGGTTTTCTCTTCTCTTTCACACACCGATCCATCTCCCATTTGTTACGTCCTTTGGCTGTTTACGTTTTTATATTGATTTTTCTGCTGATGGCCCGCGCCCCCCCTGCAATACTCGTGCGCCCCCCCTGGCGGGCGCGCCCCCCACTTTGAGAACCACTGGATTAAGGTGCTTAGAAGGTTTTCAGTCTGTTTAAGCCATCAATTAAATTATTCGGTAGCATTTAAACATAGCTATTGAGTTTAGTTTATCTTTGTTGGGTGAATCAAGGAAGAGACGGAGTATGTTGCTGTAGGGGATCTAATAGTTAAAGGTGGGGGAGATACGGATATCATACCTGAAAGAAAAACACTTAACTCAGTCAAACATAGTAAGTCTCAAATATAGGCCATGTGCATGTGAGGTTTTTAATGAAACAACACTGTATAATGTAATTCGATGTTTAATTTATAGTTTTTTTTTTCTCAAAACAAACTATTTTCAATATTTGATGAACTCAAATCTGAACCCCAGGAGATTCAGGTAAGAATCGACAGAGCTGTGCTGATGGAGACCTCGTGTGGTGAACTAATGACAAATATTTCAGTGTCATCATTTCAGTACAGAGTTTCTTTCAGGAATTTATTTATTTATTACAAACTGCAATAATCACTGAGAGCTTTGTTAGTAAACTTTTAAACAATGTATGCAGGGTTTAAACTGACATTATAAATATCCTTACGACAAATGGTTTATTTAGCAGTTTTTTTCTTGTATATTTGACTCACAGCGCAGGTCACTCCTATTTTTGTTTCAGTGGCTTAACATAAGGAATAAAATCATAATAATAATAATAATAAAATAATAAAAATAAAGGTGCTTCAAAAGGTTCTTCACAGCGATGCCATAGAACAGGGGTTTTCAAACCTGTCCTGGAGCCTCCCCTGCCCTGCACATTTTGCTTGTCTCTCTCATCTAATACACCTGATTCAAATCATCAGCTCATTAGTAGAGACTGCAAGACCTGAATTGGGTGTGCCTAATAAGGGAGACATACAAAATGTGCAGGGCAGGGGAGGCTCCAGGACAGGTTTGAAAACCCCTGCCATAGAATAACCATTTTTGGTTCCACAAAGAACCATTCAGTCAAAGGTTCTTTAAAGAACCATCTCTTTTCTTACCTTTTTATAATCTGAAGAACCTTCTTTCACCACAAAGATCCATTTGTGAAACAGAAAGGTTCTTCAGATGTTAAAGGTTCTTTATGGAACCATTTAGACAGAAAAGGTACTTCTACGGCATCGTGAAGCACCTATATTTTTAAGAGTGTAGTTGGTGTCTGCTATTCAGCAATGGTTTTTAAATCCAGTTTCTTTCCTATTTTTGATACTTGTTGTGTGTTCATTATGATCCCTGGCATTATAAAAGAAACCAAAGGGAGACAAAAAACAACTTGATCAACAAACTAAGTAATGTTTTTGTGAAAAAGTAAAACTGCAGAAGCATTATTAATGAAAAGTCTCCACCGTAAGGGAAAAGTGTCATAAATTTGATATAAAAAGGATAAAATTAAATTGATAAGTATAATTGTGTTAAACACATTCTATTATTAAGCCCTCGTAACATCTACAATTGAAAATGTTTACATTTTTAAACCTAATAACAGTTACAGTTGCTGGACATGTTTTGTCGCATGTCTCAAGAAGATATGTGTTTTCTAATCTTGTGACTTTGTACAAAACCTCAAACTGCAAACGATCTCAACTTCCTTCATTTCTCTCACAGAAACTGCAGTAAGTGTATGAGCACAAATGAGTGTCAGTTGGGCTCTTCTGCTGGGACTGGGCTCTTCTGGAAATTATGCTCGTTTTTGGACTGATGCTGCTGCTACAAACTGCTGATTGTGAGTCACGTTTACATCGAACTCATGCTGCTGATTAAATAAAATATATATAAAAAAAGAATTTAAAAAATCTTTGAAAAAAGCACTACTATATTCCAATAGGAGTGTTTCCAAAACAGTCTGCAGAACTTTAGTATTAGTCTTTATTTTTGTAATGTTATATTTTGTGTTTTAATTGCGTTTAACAGTGTAGAGTCAGTGGAGTAATTAATTTGTGTGATGTAAGAGTTCAAGTCAAAGTAAGAGTTCAGCATCTGCGTTACAGATGCATAAAGTCAAAATTTGTGGTTTTAAGTTCATTATGTGAAGTCTGAATTCATCACTCCCTCTTTCATTTGAATAAGTCGTCTCTCTTTGTAAAGAATAACAATGCTTTATAAACATATACTGCAAACTATAGTAACATTTTATTAAAAATTCAGTTCAGATACTTTTCCTGTTTTTTTAGCTCTCTAACTTCCTCTTTCACACCGTCAAATTCACTGTGCTTCCTTCTTTCTTTATAAATTCATTTATCTCTCTCTCTCTTTCTCTGTGTGTTTTGTTCTTCAGGTCTGGATCGGTTCTGCAGGGTAAATCAGTCTGATCCCTGTTACGCAGCTCTGGGACACAAACTCAATGTGCTGATGGTGCTGGACACTCGTGAATATGAACTGAAGATACAAAAGAGAATAAGCAACAACAAAACAACTGATCCAGTTTGTAGAGTAAAGAATGGCAGGATGAAGGAATGTGATCTTTATAGGACCAGACTTGAAGTTACAGTCATTAATTGGACTCTGATTATAAACCATGTGATCAGAGCAGATTCAGGGAATTATACAGTAACACTTGTTCAATACTTATATGGCTCAGTAAAATCTAGAGATCTTCAAGTGAATGTTGAAGGTACAGAAACTCTCTCATCAGACTCATTACAATCTCATGTTCTCCAAAGATCTCACTATCTCAAATGAATCAGCTGAATCTCTGTAAAGGTTTTTATTCCCACAGCAAGCACACTACATAGTCCTGTAATAGTATGAATAGTGTGGAAGAACTACATTCTTCTGTGTTTGTCATGTGACTGTCATGGGTTCCTTCCCTCCAGCTCCTATTGGCTCAGTGGAAGTGTCAATCATCTGCTCCTCCAGTGGGGTGATGAGGGTGTCCTGCTCCTCTGACGGTGATCAGCTCCTCTACAGCTGGACTCTGAATGGACATCCACTGATGGATGGAAACTCCAGCATTGATCTGAATGAGGGAACTGATGGAAACATCACCTGCAGTGTGAAGAACCACGTCAGTCACGGACAGACAACCATTAAAGTCAAACCCTGTTATGGTGAGCTTTATAACATGAATGTCCATGTATATATAAAAACAGTCAGTTCTCTCAGTTAAGCTCTTAATTCTTAAAAAGTGGTCACAGTGTTTTATTAGTTTATGAGGTCAGCAGTGAATTGTGTTGATGTGGTTCAGAGAGAGAAAGCAGGTGATTCTGTGCTGATGTTTTATTACAGGACCAACTACACTCTTAAAACAAATGGTTCTATTTAGAACCAGAAAAGGTTCTATCAACTGCTTCATATATGGAACCCCAAAATGGTTCTATATTGAACCATTTGAATGGGTTCAATAAAAGAACCCCAAATGGTTCTTTAAATCTAAGCCAAATGGTTCTTTTTTTGAACCATAAAGGGTTCTTTATTATTACAAAAAAGCTTGAACTGGATAAGAAATTATAACAAAATCTGAAAATTTGAAGAAATTTATTAATTTGTTTTATAAAAACAGATATTAAAAATACATTTTTTTATTAAAAAGACAGCAAAATTACAATAATTTTTAAAAACGGCATCTCTGTGTACTCATTTAAAACAAGTAAACATTTCATTACATTAGATTCAAATGTTTAATTTTAAATTATTTAACTTTTTACTATTTATTTACTTAACTTTTACATGTACCTTTGAAGTAAGAAATACACACCACAATGCAGACAGAAACAATGCATTAATAAAAACATGAACAATCTATTACACAATTTATAACACAAGTTGGTTGTACATTTTTAGTACAGGTATTGGTGTTCTTGTGTCATGGCGACACCTTATTTTGAGCATATATTTTTCAATAAAAGTCATTGTGTGCTTAATGGCAACTGGGTATTGCACATTGAAAAGAAAATAGACCGCAAACAGGCATTCCACAGCTTGCGTCATGTCAATGTCTGCCTCTTTTATGATGTTTGCACCGTCCATTATGATGCTGACACTCTTAGTGTTTCATGGCTCTCCTGATCCCCTCAAGGCTATGGTTGGTGTTGGACCTTTGGGTTCCTGTAAAACAAACATTTATGAATTTCTAGAGTTGGGCAACAAACCTCTTTGTCAGATCGCGTGGATCGTCAGCTTGTCAATCGCCAATACACGATATTTAGTCTTGTTGGGCGGGGCAATTATTAGCTTTTAATATTTTTTTCTTTTACCTACCTATTTATATTCTTAATTTTTTTTTTTTTTTTTAATTTAATATTGACTTACTTTATTTTACTTTCACAGAAATATTTTGGAATTTTAACTCCTGTTCATTCGTTTTGCGCAGCGTATTTTTGCACCATCACTCCAGAAGCATAGCAATAATGTTAAAAAGTAATCGATTAATTGGGCCCAAAAATGCAGTTTTATTTTATTCATATGGCTAACTACTACTACTGTTAATAATATTATTAGTTTATTATATTATTATTGATTTGCTTAGCCATAGTTTCACATCGAAACGTTCACATGCAACCCGAATGCATATGTAAAGATAAACAATTAGTTTATTTTCACATTGAACAATTTTTTTTTTTGTAACATTCATGAATTACACCCAAAGTGATTATCTAAAAACAGTAGGCATCCTTGTTTTTTCTGTAAGACAGTGTTTCCTTTTTTCTTGGTTAAAATGTAAATGACACTGCAATTAAAACGAATTTCAAAATAATATAAAATTGGCACAGTTGAATTGATTATATTAATGTTTCATTTTGGTGTATATGCCAATGTGAATGTAAAGCTGTGGTGGGGTTAATAAATTGTAATATTACTTTAAAAAGCTAAGTACTGGTATTATCGACTATCTGAACAACCCTAGGTGCTATTCAATGACATTACAGAGGTTGTGACTAAGGAACAGACTTGAGTAAATTATAAGGGTAAACTTAAAGGTTGTATCAGCGATTTCTAGCCTAAAACATAAAGTGTCAATTTCAGCTGACCTTTCTTCATGATCCGCTCGCTGCTTGCCCCATAAATTGTCTGTGAAAAAAACGCGTCTCTCTGGTCAGCCGAGGGTCCGAGATATGCAAAAAAAAAAAATAACAATCGGCACTACCAACCTTTCCACAGATAAACAAACAGTGTTCCAACCAATCAGCGTCAGGGGTTTGGTGTTGTGGACTTTCCTACTGGTGCAGGGATGTGAGGGAGGCGGAGCGAAAGTCCACAACACCAAAACCCTGACGCTGATTGGTTGGAACACTGTTTCTTTATCTGTGGAAAGGTTGGGAGCGCCGATTGTTTTTTTGGCATATCTCAGACCCGAGGCTGACCAGAGAGACACGCTTTTTTCACAGACAATTTATGGGGCAGGCAGCGAGCGGATCGTGATGAAAGGTCAGCTGAATTTGACACTTTATGTTTCAGGCTAGAAATCGCTGATACAACCTTTAACTGAAAATGCTCTACAAAAACTATACTTACGTTATCAACACAGTAGAGGAAGCTGGCATTTTCTTTAAATAGTGCTGGCAATAAAATGAGTGCAGCATTCCTAGCAAGATCTACAAACAGATACAAATTATTTTACATTAGGTAGAGAAATCAAATAAAGGGGTAGTTTACCCAAAAATCTAAATTCATTCAGCCATTGCCATTTCAAACCTTTTTACTTTTCTCGGAACACAACGTATTTCTTTCATTATGTTTCCATTCATATAACTTTACACATTATTAGTGCTACAACCTTTACAATGTCAATACAGATAATGCCATTTTACACAGGGAAACAGATAGGTTGATGAAAAAATATATAAGGTGTAGTTACCTTGTGTGGTGTCCTCGGCTTGTCCAATAAGACTGGTGTAGAGTTTTTTTTCTGACTTCCATGTTTTGCACTCCTGCTAAATTTGGGGCCATTTTAATTTAGAGATGTTTCCATGTTCTGCACCAAGTCTGTTCCAAACCTCATTTTCATTTCATGCAGCATCTTAAACACAAACAAAAAACAAAACCCCCAGGAATTGAATCCCACATTATTTTAAGTGACCTTTTTAACAGCAGTATATAAAATTAAAATAATGAATTATAATAAGAATAAAACTAAAGAACATTGTAAAAAAAAAAAAAAAAAAAAAAAACTTTAAGAATTCACAAAAACATGTTTTTCCTTGCTTTTCTGTCTTGCACAAAATGTAAGTGTTTACTCACAAGCTTTGGAACTCCAAGAAAAGGAAACTTGTCTCTTCCTCACCCGTTACTTCCAGGTCCAACACAATCTGAGGTAGGAAGACAGTGTTGTCACAATATGTAAATATGACATAAGTCACAAAATGAATTTTTAAAAGATTTTTAATAAACATTAATATGATGTATTAATTTGATTCCTCACTTAAGGAAAACTAAACCAACTACCTCTTGTGAACAAGCCGAATCATTACATAACATTGTATCCAACGGTTGTCTTCTACATTTTGCATTCTTAAATAATAAATAAATGTGTTTCATGTTTTTTTTTTCATATGGGACATTCATTTTACTTGCCATAAGTTTGTTTGTCAATGCAGAGACGCGAATAGACATCCTGCGGCGCTATTACGTTACACAAAAGTGGATCTTGCGGGCCGCGGCCCAGAATCTTCTACACCTGGGGCCTCATTTATAAAACTTTCTTACGCACTGATTTGATCTTAGAGTGTTCGTACGATCAAATCCACGTCAAAGTACAGATTTATAAAAACCATCGTTGACGTGGAAAAGTACTTATCTCCACGTCAGATTCCAGCTTGGCGTACGACCGTTTCCTTGTGGTAATGCCTGGTATTGCAGATAGTTCAGCCTCACTATAATTTGATTTCTTGCGCTCCTTTTTTCTTGCCATTGTCACAGAGTTTTTGCTTTAGGAATGAGCTCATTTTATATGTTAATTAATTAAGCAGGGGCGTTTCGACGGCGGAACATTCAGCTGCACACAATTCCACGATCATTTGTGATTTATAACCGAATGACTGGCGTACGCATGGATTTCGTGGTACGTTCGTTTTCTCTGAATCGCTCTTACGATCAAATCAGAAAAGTTCTTAGATAAAATCAAGGATGGTTTCTACGCAAGTCTTTATAAATGAGGCCCATGTTCACATAAGTTAGGACTTAAAAACAAAATACTCACCGGAAACGAAATATATGTAACGTTAACACTGCGACAAACGAAGAATATATCCCTTCGCCCTCCACCCGGTTTGCTTATTTGGTTATCCTCAGGAACACGGAACCCGTTAACAAAAAGCGCGCACATTATTAAAATTAAAAGTTACGCTTCTGCCAATTGTCTTACTCCTCCTGACAATTACATTCATGTCAAGGAAATAAACAGAGACTGTAACAAAATTCGTTTAAAACCTGAGTAAAAACAATTTAACACCAATTTCTGAACCGATGACTGACGAAGCCCGGCAGCAGTATTTTTTAACTGAGGTAAATATCATCGGTTTTGCTTCTAATATCACTGTTTAACACAAGGGCAACTCTAACAAATAAACATTTTAACGTGTGATACAATATATTTCAATAATATTGTTTAGAAAAATATAAAAACTTACCTGACTGGATGAAGGGGCACAATGGCGCACACACCTCAGTTCAAAAAAAAAAAACGGTCAGTGTCTCGAGGTTCACCTTCGCCGATACGCCAATAGAAATTCAAGGATGATGCAACACACATACGCCACCAGGGGGCATTTACGATTATTTATTTTTAATGCTACCTACGGGTTAGATTAAACCATGGCATGATATAATATAAAGAAAAATACCTGTTTAGTTTACAAATTTCACAAAATGATGCCAAAAAGGCTTAATATAATGTATTAGAAATATACCTTTCATGCACATATACAAACTAGCATAAAAATCACATGAAATAAATCATAAAAAAAAAACTAGATATTAGCCTAATATTGTTGACTGTCTTTTTTTTGACAACAGCAGTCCGTCTTCTTTACTAAACCAGCATTGTGAATGTATTGTAAAAGCCTTTAATTACTGTGTTAACTTAAGTTTACTCTTCAGTCACAAAACATAATTATAGAACCATTTTAAATAAAAAGGTTCTTTGCCCTCCAAGGGTTCTACATAGAACCATATTTTTGGCAAAAGGTTCTATTGTCCAAATAAAGAACCCAAGGGTTCTATATAGAACCTCAAAGAACCCTTTTTTTTTTTAGAGTGGCTGTGACCTCTAGTTTGACCTCTGCAGTGACCAGTAGCACACAGACATCAAAATGTGGTACAAGATACTAAGATAACTAAATACACTTTTGAAAACATGAAAAATGGGTGTTGATTTCTGTTTGATTGTTGTTTTCAGTGTGTTCAGTGTCTGTGGTGTTTGTGCTGGTCTGGTGTTTTCAGCTGATGCTTCTGTTTGGTCTGTTAGGAGGTTTTCACATCTACATGAGACACACGTCAGGTGAGAGACATTTATGATCATCATTATGGTTTTGACATGCAAATATTAAGAGTGTGAAGATGATAATGATAATGACAATTTGATGCTTTTAGGAAAGAAACAGGAAGATCAGAAACTGACAATGAGAAGATTTAGAGAACGTCATGAACACACAGCAGAAGATTCATGAGATCAGCAGCAGATCATCACATCTATGAGAAATGTCTTCATAATGTCACAGATTCTCGCATGAATCCAGCTTCACTTGTCAACACCTGGAGATCCTGCAGAATAAAGCCAGTAGATATCTTCTACAGTTTTAGTAATAAAACTCTTCTTTAATTAATTTTTAACAGTTTTGTTGCCTATTCATTTGTCTAATGAACTAGCAGCATTTTATGTCATTACTTGAAACATCTTCAGTTAATTTATGATATTTCTCAAAATTAGATATGGCAAATGTGAAGTCATTCTGTGTGTTTATTTCCCCTATCTTCTAGAGTTTATTTCACATTCCTGCTCTTGCTCTTTTACTATATTCTGATGTTGTTGGTTGATTTCTTTATGCAGTGTCTGTTTTTTTTATGTTTTGCCTGCTTGACACTCCTGATCTGTGTCTCAGTTTGGGGCGTCTAATGTTTTTGGACTGTTTTTAAACTTCTGTTTGCATGTTTTATTTTAACACATGTAACCACATCCGAGCAGTTTTCTTTACAAGATCTTTGTGTTATTATAGAATATTGACAAACATGCCATTCTCTAAGAATTGTAAATGGAATCTATGCTGTATTTGTTATGAGTTATTTTTGAGTGAAATGAAAATAAAACATTTTGAAATAAAACTGTGTTTGCAGTCACAAGCTCATTCATTTGTTTTAACAGTCAATTAATGTTTTAACTAATAGAAAACACACAGAAATTAATTTAAACTGTCAACATATGAAAACAATAAATCTAGTCAAGTTAAATCAATTTTTGAAAATGGGTTCAGCTGTAACTCTTGTTTCCTCCTGTGGATGTCGCTAATAACAAAGAGAGTGTATTTGTCTGAAAGTCATTCATTAAAGCCACAATATGTAATTTTTTTTTATAATATACAAAAACCACTAGAAGAGTGTTAAATATTTTGCTGACTTGTGTACTTACATTATTCTAAATATTTCAAAGAATGTTTAAATCCAGAGAAATAAGCAATTTGAAAAGGACTGTGTCCTTGTGTCGCCTGCCAATGACGTCATACATTTTGTAGAAAACATGGAAACCTCGAAGACACTTTAATATGTTATGCATTTATTGGACAGGTAACAAACGCACAGAGCAGCATTATAACAGAACATTCTCACATGCGCATAACCGGAAGTAGCGGAAGCGGTCGACTGTGGCATAATAACAGCTCCACTGCTTTCGAGCCATGTATTGTGGTATCATGCTCGTCTTTCATTAGCAATTGCTCCAGTGTCTTCGTTTCGCTTACACGACTTTCAGCCCCACCCTGCTTCATACTACAGTGACATTAATAAATCTTTAATACATTACCTCATCCGACGGATAGCATCGGCTGTGAGGATGAAGACTACAACTCCCATGATTCCACACTTAATCATGGCGTCATCAAACTAAGCCTTTGGTTATTTGTTTGTTTTGAATATGCGACCTCTAGTGGTGAAAACATCATAGATTTATAGTACTCCTGTTTTAATGTTTATTTGCAATTATTCACATATTTTCTCTCTGACAAAATAATCTGTGGTTGAAACATAACATTGCATGTAACGTTCTTGGCAGTTTGACCGTTTCATTTGTGCTTCAACATTGTTCTTCTGTGGGGATGAATCTGTAGCCGGACTTTCTTCTGTGTTTACTGTATGAATGTGAAGTAAACATTGTATTTTCCACAAAATCCAACCCAACAGCTGAAAATATCGATAATTTTTTAGACTTACTGTAGCGAATCTTGATAAAGCAAAGAGCTTCATTTTGAACACTCATTTATTCATGATTATTGACTTAATCAATAATCTGTTAATTATTTGATAACTGATTAATATTTAGTTAATTTAACTAAAAAAAATAATCTAATGTATTTCATACATAAATTCAAATAACAAAGATTATTGAGAATGAGTCCAGCTGTAGTTGCTGTTTCTTTCTGCACTCTCTCATGAATGCGGGTATGACAGTTAGCTGAAGCCAGAGATTATAGTTTATAAAGTTTTTAAAGGGGTCCTCTCCTTGTGTGTGTGGACGTGACACTATTATGCTTTTTCACTTTTTTAATTTTAGCCAGTGTGTGGTGTGTATGTTTGGGCGCAAAAAACATCTACAAAGTTTCAAATCTCAAAGTCCACCTCAATGGGAGATTTTAAAAAATCCCTTTTCAAGAACTACAACGAATGGCTCCTTTGGACTACAGCGTTTGTTTTCCGGATGCTATTATGTCACAGCGTAAATCCCGCCTACGGAAATTCAAATTGTTGTCGGGTGAGGAAGGATGAGGTGGGGGATTTGTCTAACTTTAGCGATGTAGCATGGACAGACACTTCTGGGATGCTTCAGTATGAACACGAGCATTGACTAAAGTATCTGCGAACTGCTCCGGTAGCCATGCTGTAAGAAAAATATCCATATTTAATCATATTGAATAACTTTAATCTAGTTTGTGCAGTTGTACATGGAACTTGCTGCTTTGGGAAGGGGCGTGGCAGGACTGAAACGCCGTCTAAGCTGTTCTCCAATTGCAACGCAGTGGGACTGATAACCAATCAGAACACATTTAGTTTTTTGGGAGGCAAAAAAACGGGAGGTGGACCTTCATCAAACCCAGGTCTTAAAAACACCAAAATGCTACGGTGGCCGACAGAGGTCAACGCGCTGCAAACAAGAAAACACATGCAAACAGAAAAAACTACAACAAATTAAGAAAACATCTTCATCAGTTTGACAACACAGGCGCTGCAAATCCTCGCAACGCAAACACAAACGCGCTGCAAATTCTCACAACGCAACCAAACTCAGAAACGCGCTGCGAACACACGAAGGCGCTGCAAACTAACAAACGCGCTGCATATAGCACGGTCCACAACGGAAATGTTTCAGGGGGACCTCAAAAAGTGACGAACTCGTCTGGGCCCTGATTATTTATATCACTATATTACCTGATTATTTATATCACTATCACCTTTAAGTGATACTATACTATCCATAAAAGGTGATAGTTCACCGATAACACCTCTGCTCTGACCAACAGCCACTGAACAAATAATCAGGTCCCAGATGGGTTTGTCACTTTTTGAGGTCCCCCTGAAACATTTCCGTTGTGGAAGATGTTTTCTTAATTTGTTGTCATTTTTTCTGTTTGCATGTGTTTTCTTGTTTACAGCGTGTTGACCTCTGTCGGCCACCGTAAAATGCAGTGCCCTTAACACACATTAAATCCACCACTGTGGAGCGGTATTCAATCCTATGTGAATCCGATCATACATGTTCATCATGTTCATCATGTTCTGGAAATATATATATATATATATATATATATATATATATATATATATATATATATATATATATATATATATATACAGTCAAGCCCGAAATTATTCATACCACTGGCAAATTCTGACTTAAAGTTACTTTTATTCAACCAGCAAGTTTTTTTTTATGTACAAGAGGCATCAAACGTGGCATATCCAAAACTATTCATACCCTTCTCAGTAATCAATAAAAAAGCCTTTATTGGCTATTACAGCAATCAAATTGTGTTGACCCCTTGTGTTTGGTATAAAGCCTTCCCTTCCCCCTCTGTCTGTACTGATCGTTGTTTAGTGTTTAGCCTTCCTTGTTCCTGAGTTTTTTTGTGTTTTCTAGTTTCCCTGTGTTTTGATCTTGGACTGTTTCTGTGTTTTTGATTCTCGCTGCCTGCCCTGACCATCCCACCTGTTTTATTATCTGGCTGGGCCACTGCAAAACATTAATGTTTTTGTCTGCTAACCATTTCTTCACCACTTTTGCTGTGTGTTTTAGGTCGTTGTCGTACTGAAATGTCCACTGGTGCCCAAGACCAAGTTTCTCTGCAGACTGCCTTATGTTGTTGTTAAGAATTTTGATGTATTGGAACCCAGCGGTGTGCAGTGTCTTTTGGACTGTCTGCCTTGAGATGTTGCCACCAGCAGAGCCCAGATTCATCAGGATGGCCTTGGTGGTGATCCTTGGATTCTTTGTTACCTCTCTCACTATCCTCCTGGCCAGCACAGGTGTCACTTTTGGCTTTCGACCACGTCCTCTGGGATTTTTCACAGTGCGAAATGTCTTGTATTTTTTAATAATGCTTTGCACTGTAGCCACTGGAACTTCAAAACATTTAGATATGGTCTTATAGCCCTTTCCTGACTTGTGAGCAGCCACAATGTGCAGCCACAGGTCCTCAGTGATCTCCTTTGTCTTAGCCATGAGTGTCCACAAACTAACAGCGGAGAGCTTCTGTTTTTCACCTGTTGAGTTGATTAAAACAGTATTCCCAATGAATCAGGGTAATTAGGATGCTTTAGAACAGCTTGGACTATTTGGAATGTTATAGAACTTTGGATTTTCCCATAGACTGTGACAGTTTGCAATAATGAAT
>NC_133376.1:10478597-10532843 GCF_049309525.1 Garra rufa
GGAGCGCTATGTGTCAGTTCTTGGCTTCGGGTGAGCTGGCGCGATGTGGCGTGTTTCTGAGGGGACTGGACGGTGCGTCGGATTAGTACTCTCTATTTGTTCTACCTCGAAATTAGAGCAGTTTAAATAAAGAATGATATTGATTAACTCAATCAGCGGATAATCGTGATCAGGGATTTCGCATCGGATAATATCCTTGTCCAGCCCCGACAGAAACACAATGCCGAGAGTGGTATCGGGCCTGCTCACCAGATGGTACAGCTCAATGAAATCTGCCACATACCCTTCCAACTCTCCTCCGCCCTGCCGCAAACTCCATAGCCTTCCCCCAGCCGTCATGTTTTGGTCGGTCATTCTGAAACGAACCGTGCTGGTTAGACGAGCCGGAACACAAAGTTCAAATAATAATCCTTTTAATATGAATCTTCATGAAGAAAACACAAGAAACTCCACACACGTATACTACATTCAATGACCGACAGTGAACTGAAAACAGAGACAGACTTTTAAAGGGGAACTAATCATGAAACACATAGATTCCCTAACCAAATGAGGAATAAACCAATTGATCACAAAATGACAGGGCCTATTGGCTCAGTAGAAGTGTCAATCATCTGCTCCTCCAGTGGGGTGATGAGGGTGTCCTGCTCCTCTGAGGGTGATCAGCTCCTCTACAGCTGGACTCTGAATGGACATCCACAGATGGATGGAAACTCCAGCATTGATCTGAGTGAGAGAACTGATGGAAACATCACCTGCAGTGTGAAGAACTACATCAGTCATGGACAGACGACCATTAGTGTCAAACCCTGTTGTGGTGAGCTTTTAATACATGAATGTTGACATTTGCTAAACAACTGCAACAGCAAGGAGAGTGATGAAAATGAGCGAAATCCTCATAGAACCTGACAGGAACATGTCAAACTAACATTTCACCAAAAAATCCCCTTATGCCAAAGTGCAATATAATGCATATTTTGACTGTGTTGGTTTTACCTCCTTTTTGTTTAATTGAGACTAGATTTAGGTCAACTTTTTTTGGTCCTTGTCTGGTATTTATATGTATTTTATGTGTTTATTTACTCATTTTTTTATTTTTCAGTTGATAAAATAAATAGACAATCAAACATTTCAACCCAAAATCAAAAGAAATTATATTTTGCATTAATAAAATAAGGAATATTTTGCAATAGTTTTTCATGATAATTAAAAGCACTCCTACTCCTTTACTGTAATGTTCATTGTAACTGCAATTATTTACAGTGATATTTGTTTTTTTTATTGTTATTACAGCAATTGCATATATTGCTATTCTATGCAACTGCATATGTTACATTTCTTTCACGCACATTTTATGATGATAATATTATGATTTTAATTGCTATCATTTAAAGACAGAAAACGTCTCATGTTACGTATGCAATTATGGTTCCCTGAGACAGGGAACGAGACACTGCATCCTCTAGGGGTCGCTATGGGGAACGGCGTCAGCGTGACTCGTGTCTGAAGAATACATACAAAAACAACAATGGAATTGACAGCCTATGACGTCACTTCCAGCGCAACTCATCACCACCGGTGCATCACTATCAGACTGACCACAATATAAAGGGGCGCAACGTAACACAACATTGCTTCTTCATCTGAAGCTTGCGTCCAAAGCATGGCGAAGAGACTAGAGGACACGGTGTCTCGTTCCCTATCTCAGGGAACCATGGTTACATACATAACCTGAGACGTTCCCTCTCGAGGGAACTTCGAACCGCGTCCTCTAGGGATCGCTATGGGGAACGGTTATACCCACGCTGCCATGCTGAGTGAAGTGCATGCTATTAGAACAAGCACTAAGTCTCAACTTCCTTAAATTTAAGGAAATTACCCCTGGGACGTTAGTGAAGACTGTGGTGGCAGTGATGTTATCCCCCTCGGCCAAAGGCCCAAGCTGTTATCCACTTACCTGCATGGGGTCAGAAGGCTGGACCCAGGGTAGAGCTCAAGGCTTGGAATAAAGAAGACTCCTTCAGGGGGATATGGCGAAGTACCTAGGATAACCTAGACCTGCCTGTCACTTAGGAGCTACCACTAGCTCTGAATGGGCCTGTTCCCTCAGGAATCGACTCACAGAACAAGGGAAGCAGTTCCTGTGGAATCCTGTTGGAAACTGTTCTAATAAGGTAGCCTAGGAGGGCCTCGACGCATCCTAGGTAGCAGATGGTCAAGAGGAATCTGGGATAATACCTAAGTGCAGTTGGGCCCAAGGAGACCAGGGTTTTAAACCAACTCAAAAATGGGAACGAAGTCTAGCGCGTAACCCATACCATACAGGATTTTAGAAAAGTGCATTTACCACTTATGTGGATTTTAGAAAAGTGCCCAGAACTTGGTGCGCACTTACCACTTCTGTGGATTTTAGAAAGTGCCCAGAGACTAGCTTGCACACTTACCATAACATGTATTTGAGAAATGTGTGCCAGAGAGGTCACACTCAACAGGGCTCCAGATGCTTGTCACATGACTGGCAATACTAGGGGTCAACCCTCACTGCGAGGGGAGCAATGCTGCACCCAATCAGCATAGGCAGTTCACAAACTGCTAATCGACTGATGGTATTGCCATTGAGCTAGACTTGACCATCTTTCCAATAGTGGATATAGAGAAGCACAGGCCCCTAATGCCAAGAGACAGGGAGAAACACCTTACCCACCAGGAGGTGGCGCACTATAAGTGACCTTTCTGCAGAAAGGGAGCATGTCATTATCCACAAGGCCTGAGAAGTGGGAATCAACCCGGACATCAGAACGGACAGGCTCCTAACCCTGAGAGACAGGGAGGAAAACCTGACCTGCCAGGAGGTGGCACTCTATAAGGGACCCTTCTGCAGAAAGGGGAGCATGCCATCATCCACAAGGCCTGCGAAGTGAGAATCAAGGACAGGCTCCCAACCCTCAGAGACAGGGAGGTACACCTGACCCGCCAGGAGGTGGTGCTCTATGACGGACCCTTCTGCAGAGAGGGGAGCATGCCATGCCCTATCCATCAAGTGAAAGTCGTTAAAGTGAAAGTTGTGACGTAATGTCAAGTACGGTGACCCATACTTGAAATTGGCCCTCTGCATTTAACCCATCCAAGTGCAAACACACAGCAGTGAGAAGTGAACAAACACACGCACACACACTGTGAACATAAAACAGCAATATCCTCTGTCCTCAGGCTGAAGGGGGGTACTTTCAAGGGGATTAGCCTTAACCAACCCTAAGCACGGCCTCTGCTCTGGCCAGACCCGCAGAATCTGCAAGAGCAAGCTGTTACCTGAGAAATGTTACTCATAGAGTCAACACTCAAGAGGGTCGCAAAACCCTTCCAAGAAAAAAACCTTTCCCAGAGAAGCCCACTCCACAGAGGGGTGATGAATCCGAACGGAGAACAAACATTTCAAGGAGATCTTCAAGTGAATGTTAAATGTACAGAAACTCTCTCATCAGACTCATTACAATCTCATGTTCTCTAAAGATATTACTCTCATGCAAACACATCAGTTGAATCTCTTGGGTTCTTAGGAAGGTTTTTATTCTTGTGCAGTAAACCCTCCCAGAAGCAGCCAGGACCATGGGCTATCTACTTATAACCCTAGCAGGGGAGACAGCGACATCTAGGCGAGGTATCAAGTAGACTGCTTAAAAACTCTAGGAAGGGGAGCAGTCACTCAGCTATCACATAGACATCCTCAGATATCTATATGTGTAGGAAGGGCTACCAGAGGTGGAACTGAACGAAAGCACCAAGAAAGAGTAGGAGGAAGGGGAAAATTCCCCCGGGATTAAGCAAGAATGGAGCCGCTGTCGCCACCGTTGCATTCATGCGAAATCAGAAAAACAGTAAAGGTTCACCTCCCGCCTTTGTGAATGCATCGCGAGAGCTGGACAAGCTGTTACTTACCACACACACATAGCCCGCGAGCTTGTGAAAGCGGGTATGAGTAGTGTGCCTCTCGCAAGAAACAAGCAGTGAATGCAATGATTGCATTCCTCTTCCTCGAGAGCTGATTTTGCTTACTCCTCACCATACATTCACAGCTCGAGCCATATGAAAGCTCCGGGTGTCAGAGCGTGCCTTTTTGCACAAGAAACAATAAGTGACGTCGTAGGCTGTCGCCGGCCAAGTCCATTGTCGTTTTTGTATGTATTCTTCAGACACAATTCACCCTGACGTCGTTCCCCATAGCGACTCCTAGAGGACGCGGCTCGAAGTTCCCTTGAGAGGGAACAAATACAACCATTACAGTAAATTACAAATTTTATCTTAATTGGCCATGTAATACTTCAATTTTGTTTTATTACAGGACCAACAAGTGGACCTGTTACCTCTACAGTAGCAAAGGATTCAGAATGTGGTATGAGTTTCTCATCAGCTGGTATGAATCTCACTCATGGAGTAGATTAATACATAAATATCCAAGTGTTTATAAAAATGATGCAAAACAATCAGTTTCCTCAATTGGGCTCTTAATTTTTAAAAAGTGTCGTAGTTTGATTAGTTTATGAAGTCAGCAGTGAATTGTGTTGATGTGGTTCAGAGAGAGAAAGCAAGTGATTCTGTGCTGATGTTTTATTACAGGACCAACTACTGCAGCTGTGTCCTCTAGTTTGACCTCTGCAGTGACCAGTAGCACACACACATCAGAATGTAACACAAGTTTAACTAAACACTGAAAGATGAAAGATGGGTTTTGATTTCTGATTGTTGTTTTCAATGTGTTCAGTGTCTGTGGTGTTTGTGCTGGTCTTGTCAACTGATGCTTCTGTTTGGTCTGTGAGGAGGTTTTCACATGAGACACACGGCAGGTGAGAGACATTTATCATTATGGATTTCACATGCAAATATTAAGAGTGTGAAGATGAAGATGACCATGTGGTGCTTTTAGGAAAGAAACAGGAGGATCAGAGACTGAGAATGAGAAGATTTAGAGAGCGACATGAACACACAGCAGAAGGTTAATGAGATCAGCAGCAGATAGAATAAAGCCAAAAGATGTTTTCTACAATTTTAATTATAAAGCTCTTCTTTAATTATTTTTTGGTAACAGTTTTGTTGCTTATTTTATTTATTTGTCTTAATGCTTTGAATGAACTTGCAGTATTTTACATTACTTGAAACCTCTCTGTCCATCCATGATATTTCTCTAAAGCAGACTTGGCAAAATGTAAAGTCATTCTGTGTGTTTATTTTGCATATCTTTTAGAAATGTGTTTATTTCACATTCCTGCTCCTGCTCTTTTATTTTATTCTGTTGGTTTTGGTTGATTTCTTTTATATGCAGTGTCTTTTGTTTTCTGTTTGTTGATCTCAATCTGTGTTTCATTCAGTTTTGGGGCATCTGGTGTTTTTGTCTGTTTTTAAACTTCTATTTGCATGTGCAGTTTTTAAGCACATTTTACCACATTCATGCACAGATCTTTGTGTGTTTATAAAATATTGACAAACATGTCATTCTGTGCATTCTGTCAATGCTGTATTTGTTATGCTTTTTCAATTAAACGAAAATAAAACACTGAAATAAAACTTCATTTAAAAAAAAAAAGCACACATCAATGAATTTAAACAGACGTAAAACAACAAATCTAGACAAATGAAATTTATTTTAGCAAATGTGTTCACCTGTAACTCTTGCTTCCTCCTGTGGATATCGCCAGTAACAAAGAGAGTGTGATTGTCTTTCAAAAGTCATTAAAACATACACTGTAAAAAGTTTTCACCAGATTTAACTTAAAAGTTCAGCAGCTGCCTTAAGTTTTTAAGTTAAATCTGCTTAAAACTACAAGTCATTTTAACTTATTACAAAAAATGAGTTGATTTAACTTGAGTTTAAATGACTTA
This sequence comes from Garra rufa, assembly GCF_049309525.1. Lineage (NCBI taxonomy): Eukaryota > Metazoa > Chordata > Actinopteri > Cypriniformes > Cyprinidae > Garra > Garra rufa. Next base: position 10,484,472 of record NC_133376.1, read on the forward strand.
AGTTGATTTAACTTGACATTTTAAGGCAGCTGCTAAACTTAAGTTTTTAAGTTGAAACTGGTGAAAACTTTTTACAGTGTAGATTTGTAGTAGTTTTAATGTTTATGATGTTTATTTGCAATTATTTGCAGATTTCCTCTCTGTCACAATAATCTGTGGTTGTTCTTGGCAGTTTGACCGTTTCATTTGTGCTTCATCAGTGTTCTTCCGTGTGGATGAATCTGTAGCAGGACCTTGTCATGTAAGTAGACAAGAGGTCAAGTGCAAAGGAGTGAGTATTTAGATGAGCCCATGCAGTGTTTATGTCTGTTGCTGTGATTTCTGCAAACAGAAAGTAAAGTGTTCATCTCAGAACAAGTAGCAGCGTGACCTATACTGAAGATACTACATTATGCACATATTAACCGAAAAAAAAAGGTCGTCAGCCAATTAATGTTTGGTTCAGGTAGTTACATCTGTCTTGAGCTTTTAAAAATATATGTATTAGATATTGCAGTTTGCATGCTTTCATTGTGATTATACTTGGCTGGGTTTACAAAAGTTAAATTTAAATTGACATATCTTTTAGGGCGTTTGGAAACAAAGATTGCATATTTTCAATTAACTGTGTGTCTGTGATGATTATATTGGCCTCGCAGTAAAATAAACATGGATTAAACTTAAGACATTTTAACTAAAAAGCATATGCAATGTAGCTTTATTAATAAAGAAATTAAAATAAATAAGATTCAACTAACAAAAATAATGTCTGAAATCCAATCAAATTTCTTTTAAACCCCAGGAGATTTAGGACATGAACCAGAGGTTGTTGTTACTACAGCAACACATTGATAGAGCTGTGCTGATGGAGACCTCGTGTGGTGAGCTTTAATAATGACAGAGATCTCAGTGTAATAATATTAGTACAAACTGAGCTTCTTAATTTTTCTTTTATTCTTCTTTTTTTTTTTTTTTTTTTTTTTTTTTTTACAAACAGCAGTAATCACTGAGAGCTTTTTAAACACATTTTAAATGACACATGCAGACTGTAAAACTTACATTATAAATATCCTAATGACAACTTAATTATAGCTTTTTTTCCCTTTTATTTGACTCTCAGTGCCCCTCATATTTTTGTTTTAGTGATTTAACTTCAGTGGTCGGTTTTCCAGTGGAGGTCAACATTGTTCATTATAATTTTATGCCAGACCTCGTGGATTCAAACTTGGGAAAAGTTGATAGTAGACATGCAAATCATGACAGATGTTTTCTTCAGTAGATTTACTAGTCAGCAGTAGTTTTTATTCTCACAACAGTCTATTTTTGTTTGTGGCCATTTTTGTACCTTGGCTTATGCAAAACCATAACACCCCAAACTGCTCCAGCAATGATCTCAACTTCCTCTTCTCCCACAGAAGATGAGTGTCAGTCAGGCTCTTCTGTCAGAGAGAAGTGATTGTGTGACTGAAGCAGCATCACACTCTTCTGCTGGGATTGGGCTCTTCTGGAAACTTTAGAGGACTTTAGAGAAATGATGCTCATCTTTGGACTGATGCTGCTGCTGCAAACTGCTGCATGTGAGTCACTTTCACACCAAACTCATGCTGCTGATGAGTTTCACATCAAAATCAGTCTGCAGTCATCTAGTGATAGTGTTTTCTGTAGTTTAACATTTTTGTTTAATGTTTTAATAGTGTTGTCTTTACAGTGTGGAGTAATTAATTTGTGATGGATGAGTTTAAGACACATCATCTGCGTTACAAACACATGAAGTCAAAATGTGAAGATTGTGGCTATTAGTTCATCATATGAAGGAGTCTGAATTTATCACCCCCTTCTTCATCTGAATAAACTCTTCTTAAAATCTTTCTTTTGTAAAGTAAAACAGCACACACATATTACTTTACAATGCAAGCTACACTAACATTTTATTAAAAAATGGTTCAGGTACTTTTCTTACTTTCTTAGCTCTCTGTCTAACTTTCTCTTTCACTCCTTCAAATCCACTGATCCACCTTTGTGTGTGTGCTTTGTTCTTCAGGTCTGGATCGGTTCTGCAGGTTTAATCAGCCTAATCCCTGTTATGCAGTTCTGGGACACAAACTCAATGTGCTGATGGTGCTGGACACTAGTGAATATGAACTGACGATGCAAAAGAGAATAAACAACAACAAAACAACTGATCCTGTTGTAGAGTAAAGAATGGCAGGATAAAGGATTGTGATCTTTATAGTAACAGACCTGAAGTTAGAGTCATTAATGGGACTCTGATAATAACCCACGTGATCAGAACAGATTCAGGGAATTATACATTATATCTCACTTGTACCTCAGACGATCTTCAAGTGAATGTTGAAGGTACAGAAACTCTCTCATCAGACTCACTACAATCTCATGTTCTCCAAATATCTCACTCTCTCAGATTAATCAGTTAAATCTCAGTGAAGGTTTTTATTCCTGTAGCACACAGTAAACACACTACATACTCCAGTGATAGTATGAACAGTGTGGAAGAACTACATTCTCCTGTGTCTGTCATGTGACTGTCATGTGTCCCTCCCTCCAGCTCCTATTGGCTCAGTGGAAGTGTCAATCATCTGCTCCTCCAGTGGGGTGATGAGGGTGTCCTGCTCCTCTGACGGTGATCAGCTCCTCTACAGCTGGACTCTGAATGGACATCCACTGATGGATGGAAACTCCAGCATTGATCTGAGTGAGAGAACTGATGGAAACATCACCTGCAGTGTGAAGAACTACATCAGTCATGGACAGACGACCATTAATGTCAAACCCTGTCCTGGTGAGCTTTTAATACATGAATGAACGAGAGTGATGAAGATGAGCGAAATCCTCACAGAATCTGTCAAGAACATGTCAAACTCACATTTCACCACAATATCCCCTTATGCCAGAGTGCAATAAAATGCATATTTTGACAGACTGTGATGGTTTTACCTCCTTTTTGTTTAATTGAGACTAGGTTTAGACCAGCTTTAGGTAAACTTTTTTGTCCTTGTTTGGTATTTATATGTATTTTATGTGTTTATTTACTTACTTTTTTTATTTTTTCATTTGATTTTTTAATTTCATTTTATTTCCATTGACTTTTTTTCATGATAATTAAAAGCACTCCTACTCCCTAAATTGTCTTTACTGCAATGCTCAAAATGTAATATTTTTTTAAATTGCAGTTGTTTACAGTGATAATTGTTTTTGATTGTTATTACGGCAATTGCATATATTTTCATTCTATGCAATTGCGTATGTTACATTTCTTTCACATTTTATGATGAAATATTATTATTTTAATTGCTATAATTTAACGACAGAAAACAAATACAAGCATTACAGTAAATTACAAAGTTAATATAATTATTTTCTACATATTATATAAATTATAATTAATACAATTTTTGCCAATGTTGAACTGAGAATGTATAATTTTATTTGATTTTTTTTCCTTTTTTGAATTTTTGTCATATGTCATATGAAGCATAAATGTCACAGTGCAAAATGGTTTAATACCCCTAAAAACATTCAATAAAACATGTACGCATATATTACTAGTTAGTCCAATTTTAAACTGAAATGTGAGCTGGACGTGACAGTCCTAGACAGGTTTTCAATATTCAAACAAATTGATTCTCTTAATTGGCCACATAATATTTCAATTATGTTTTATTACAGGACCAACTACTGCAGCAAAGGATTCACAATGTGATATAAGTTTCTCATCAGATGGTATGAATCTCACCCATGGAGTTGATAAAAGTTTATAAAAAACACATCAGTGCCAATGATGCAAACCCATCAGGTCCCTCAACTGGGCTCTTAATTTTTAAAAAGTGTCATAGTTTGATTAGTTTATGACGTCAGCAGTGATTTGTGTTAAGCAGGTAATTCTGTGCTGATGTTTTATTACAGGGCCATCTACTACAGCTGTGACCTCTAGTTTGACCTCTGCAGTGACCAGTAGCACACACACATCAGAATGTAACACAAGTTTAACTAAACATTGCTGGTAAAGATGAGTTTTGATTTCTGTCTGATTGTTGTTTTCAGTGTGTTCAGTGTCTGTGGTGTTTGTGCTGGTCTGGTGTTTTCAGCTGATGCTTCTGTTTGGTCTGTTAGGAGGTTTTCACATCTACATGAGACACACATCAGGTGTGAGACATTTATGATCATCATTATGAATTTGACATGCAAATATTAAGAGTGTGAAGATGATGATAATGTGATGCCTTTAGGAAAGAAACAAGAACAAGATCAGAAACTGAGAATGAGAAGATTTGGAGAACGACATGAACACACAGCAGAAGATTCATGAGATCAGCAGCAGATCATCACATCTATGAGAAATGTCTTCATAATGTCACAGATTCTCACATCGATCCAGCTTCACTTCTCAACAGCAGAAGATCCTACAGAATAAAGCCAGGAGATGTTGTCTACAATTTTAGTTATGAAGCTCTTCTTTAATTAGATTTATTTTTATTTTATTTTTTGGCAACAGTTTTGTTGCTTATTTATTCATTTTCTTTATGCTTTGAATGAACTAGCTGCTTTTTATGTCATTACTAGAAACCTCTTCTGTTCATCCATATTTCTCTAAATCAGATCTGGCAAATTGTGAAGTCATTCTGTCTATTTATTTTGCATATCTTGTAGAAATGTGTTTATTTCACATTCCTGCTCTTGCTTTTTTATTTTATCCTGTTTGTTTTGGTTGCTTTTTTATATGCAGTGTCTTTTTATGTTTTCTGTTTGCTGGTCTTGATCTGTGTTTTGTTCCGTTTTGGGGCATCTTGTTTTTGACAGTTTTTAAACTTCTATTTGCATGTGCAGTTTTTTTTAGCACATTTAACCACATTCGTGCAGTTTTCTTCACAAGATGTTTGTGTCGTTGTAGAATATTGACAACCATGTCGTTCTTTAAGAATTAAAAGTCAATGCTGTATTTGTTATGCTTTTTGAATTGAATGAAAATAAAACACTCTGAAATAAAGCTGTATTTGCAATCACAATATAGATTTGTAGTAGTTTTAATGTTTATGATGTTTATTTGCAATTATTTGCAGATTTCCTTTCTGTCACAATAATCTGTGGTTAAAACATAACATTGCATGTCACGTTCTTGATAGTTTGACTGTCATTTGTGCTTCATCACTGTTCTTCCGTGTGGATGAATCTCTAGCCAGATATTTTCTTTGTTTCCTGTATGAATGTGAGGTAAACATTGTATTTTCCACAAAATCCAACCAGATGGATGAAAATATAGATCATTTTTACTTACTGAATCAAGAGCGATAAATCAAGAGCTTGAATTTGAACACTGATGTAGGTCTACTCTCTCATTTATTCATGATTTAATCAATAATATTTAAAATTTTCTGTAATAATAATTTGGTAATGTAACTAAAAATCATCAGTAATGTAGCTTATAGAGAAGTTCAAATCAATAAGATTAAGCTCATTGTAAACCATGAGATGAACACGAATGAGTCCAGCTGTAGCTGTTGTTTCCTCCTTCCTCCTCCGCTCTCTACATGAGCAGCTACAAACTCAATGTGTCCCATGAGTCTCAGGTCCAGTAAGCAGAAGAGTGAGTCCAGATGAGCTGAAGGTCCACTCTTTAACACATGAACTGACTGGATCTGAGTCAAACACTACAAACGCTATCACACACTCAATGAGAGGAAGACATTACAATCATCCTGCTGTAATACTCACATTCTCCAAACACAGACAGATAATGGGATGTTCTTTACAAGTAAAACATTTAACATTTTCATGAAGAGAAATGGCATTCAACGTGTAATGTCAGCTGGAGAACGCTACTCCTATGTCCTACATTTTCCACTGGAATGTCACTCCCTTGTGAACACGGGTATGACAGCTGAAGCTAAAGATTATGGTTTATAAAATTTTACTGTGAATATTTTTCTTACACTAATGCATTGCTTTGCTTTAGAATGCCTTTTGTAACCCCCAGAAGGCCTTCTGAATCGTTTGACAACCATTTACTGCTATTATAAAGCTTAGAAGAGCCAGCACATTTTTTTAATATTACTCTGATTGTATTCATCTGAAAGAAGAAAGTCTTATACTCCTAGGATGGCTTAGAGGGCGAGTAAACCATGGGGTAATTTTCATTTTTGGGTTAACTATCCCTTTAAAGAGGTCATCGGATGCAAAACTCACTTTTAATATTAATTGTTTGAACATTAATGTGAGTTGGCAGTTTGTGTACACAGCCACCCTACAATGATAAAAATCCACCCAGTGGATAATAATGTGCACATAATATAATGTGCTTGTTGGCAAGTTTCGCCGCTAAATGCAGCTAAATGTGGCTAAAGCTAATTTTGACAAGGTAAAGGGATGTTTTTTTTACACTACTATTGAGAATTTTTAACCAAAGTATATTATAGACTTTTCATTAAGGCCCTAAAGAATCATATCAACTTGTAGAAAACGGGCATCCGATGACCCCTTTAAAAGGGAGGGGATGTAGTATCCTATATTAAACACTAGGCATATTTTTTCTAATTATGTTACTTAGTTACTTTTTATGGAAAGTAATGCGTTATGTTACTTTTGCGTTGCTATTTAAATCTGGGCAGGGCTTGCTTGTTTGTTTTTAACAAAGTTATAGGATTTTTGGCAAATGTAAAAGCCTTTTCACACCAAAAGCCTTAAAGACAAAGTAAATTCACGTCTGTACAGTCGACCGCAGAAGAAAAAACTTAAACTCTTTGGCAATAAAAAAAAGGAAAACAAATATTAGATTATCTTGAGTACAAATTTTTGCTTATTAGTATGAGTGTGATTGTCTTTCGAAAGCCATTAAATCATAGATTTATAGTACTTTTGTTTTTATTGTTTATGATGTTTTTTTGCAGTTATTCACAGATTTGCTCTCTGCCTCAATAATCTGTGATTGAAAAACATAAAATTGCATGCCATGTGCTTATAGTAGTTAGACCGTGTCATTTGTGCTTCATTATGGAGCTCATATTATGACAATACTTTTTGAATTTGAATTGTACAAATTTGAATTATTGACAAGTGTCATTTAACAAAACTGAATATTATATGGCATTTAACATGGTTCTGAATTCGATTTTTTTAAACTTGAATATTGAACATTTGAAATTGAACACAACTGAATTGTCAAATCGCAGATTTTCTAATAGACGTGTTCCCTTCCGGGAACTCGAGCCGCGTCAGGAACACTATGGGGAACGCCATTGGCGGGCAGCACTCTGAATCATGTCTACAACCAATGAATGACGGGAGTGGCGTCACAGGCGCGGTGACGTCATCGACCAGGAAGTATAAAGCACGTGCGTTTGACGCCCGCGGCAGCTTTTGTCATTCAGCGAGAGCTATCTGTGTCTGTCTGTCCTCGAAGTCATTGCTGTTTTTTGTGCCCAGTTTGGTACACTTTTATTTGAGCAATGGCTTCATTACAACCTTCAAAAAAAGAGAGTTTGGTGGTGGTGAAGCGCCCGCATAGGCAGTGTGTCCCTCCCTGCCAACGCTACATTGTTGGTGGGGACACACACAGCCTATGCGTGGTCTGCTTGGGAGCAGAGCACGCACAGTCAGCCCTCGAAAAGGCTGGCTGTCCGCACTGTGAACGCCTTCCGGTGCGGGTGCTTCGCTCCCGGAAAGCCCTCTTTGCGGAGGGGGCTTTCACCAGCGTTCCCCGCGGGTCTGGCCCCGCTTCCGTCGAGGCGGAGCGGCGGCTGCACTCGTGGGGCTCGCAGCTCGATCTGCTGGAGGGATTGGAGACGGGTAACCCCCTATCTCTGCCCTCACTCAGTGGATCGAGCGACCTCCTCCTGGATGCGGAAGCCCGCACTGCGGTCCCTTCCCCCCGGGAGGAGGCTCCAGAGTTTCTCCTATCTTCCTCCGAGGAGGTTGAGATGGAGAGCCTGGAAGAACCACAACCGCCACCACGGTCGCCTCACTATGAGGAGCTCGTTGAGGTGCTGACAAACGCGGTAGCCAAATTAAACATCTCTTGGCCCGTGGAAGAATACCATGAGCCGCAGAGAAGCAGACTAGATGATCGCTTCCTGCGGACCAAGTCAGCACCTCATAAACGGAGCCTTCCCTTCTTCCCCGATCTCCATAAAGAGCTAATGAGATCGTGGGAAAAGCCGTACTCCTTCCGCCTTTTCTCCCCCGCTGAAAATTATGGTAATGTGGGGGGTGCGGAGGAGGGCGGCTACAGGACGATGCCACGGGTTGAACAGATGCTTGCGGGCTATCTGTCACCCGGCTTGGCATCGTCCTTGAAGGCTCCGTCCTTGCCCACAAAGCCGCTTAAAGTTACATCTGGCTTGATGGGCAAGGCTTACACGGCAGCAGGTCAAGCCGGTACATGCCTTCACACCAGGGCAATTCTCCAAGCGTACCAGGCTGACCTGCTGAAGAAGTTCAGCGACGGCGAGGAAGTCAAAATTACAGAGATGCGAAGAACTGCAGATCTCGCTCTCCGCGCCACCAAGGAGACCGCCCGCGCTGTGGGGCGGTCTATGGCAGCCCTGGTGGCCGCGGAGAGGCATCTCTGGCTGACCCTGTCCGAAGTAAAAGAGAAGGACAGGGTCACGCTCCTGGACGCCCCCCTGCAACCATCTGGCCTCTTCGGTGCCTCGGTCGACACAGTTGTCGCCAGGCACCAGGAGGCCCGCAAGCAGGCGGCGGCGTTCATGACGTTCCTTCCTCGCCGCGTGTTCTCCTCTAAGGCTGCTGGACGGGAGCAGCCTCAGCCGTGCACGAGCTCCCATAGAGAGGCGCAGAAACAGAGCGTTGCCGCCCGTGCTCCTCCGGCTAAGCCTAGAGGACCCGGAAAGCAACGCTCTAAGTCGGGGGCTTCCTCGAAGAAGAGGCCCGACCTGAGGGTCGTCCTCCAATCGAGGAGGTCCTCGACCAAGCGGCCCTGACGGTTGTGGCTCAGGGTCGTTGAGGGCAGCCCCTCTCGAGGGGGTTTGCACCGTACCCAAGGGTGCGGGCTTCAAATCTCCTCGGGGCCCTCAGGAGATCTGTCAGCTAACCCTGCCAGTGTCACAGGGTGCGGCAATCTCCCGCGAAAACCATTCTCTAGCTGTTCTCGCTGCCCTGGAGAGTTTGCAACCCCTGCGGGGGTCTTCAGAGGAGCTAGTTCAGGAGCTTCCTGCCAGCTCGCTGTTACAGGTCTCCGAATTAGTTCCTCGAATAAATCCAGACACCAGTCTCGAGAGGCTGGTTCCCTTAGTAAACTTTCTGGCAGCGTGGAAACTACTGCCAAATGTTTCTATGTGGGTCCTGCGTACTGTAGAGAAAGGTTACACTATTCAGTTTGGCGCCAAACCGCCACCTTTCAGCGGGGTATTTCCAACTTTAGTAAGCCCCGAGCAGGGTCTGGTAATGGAACAGGAAGTAGAAACCCTTCTGAGGAAGGAGGCCATCGAGGTGGTCCCTCGTCAAGACAGGGAATCCGGGTTCTACAGCCGGTACTACATTGTTCCGAAGAAGGATGGAGGGCTTCGGCCCATCTTAGATCTCAGGCTTCTAAACCGCTCAGTCAGAAAACTGAAGTTCAGAATGCTTACAGTCAAGCAGGTCGTGTCACAAATCAGGTCCGAGGACTGGTTTGTCACGATAGATCTAAAAGACGCATATTTTCACGTCTCCATCCTGCTTCAACACAGGAAGTTTCTCAGGTTCGCTTTCAGGGGCGAAGCTTACCAATACAGAGTACTTCCTTTCGGCCTAGCTCTCTCACCCCGAACTTTCACGAAGTGTGTGGATGCTGCGCTGGCTCCACTGCGACTCTAGGGCATCCGCATACTCAACTACATAGACGACTGGCTTATCCTAGCCAGTTCAGAGCAGTTAGCGGTTCAACATCGAGGTGTTGTTCTCGCTCACATGCAAAAGTTGGGGTTGAGACTCAACGCCAAGAAGAGTGTGCTCTCTCCATTACAGAGGACCACCTACTTAGGCGTGGTGTGGGATTCGACCACGATGCAGGCACGAATGTCTCCTGCTCGGATCGATTCCATACTTACTGCAGTAAATGGGGTCAAGCTAGGCCAGTCACTCACTGTCAAACAGTTGTTAGTACTGTTAGGTCTTATGGCAGCCGCTTCCAACATAATACCTTTTGGACTGCTGCACATGAGGCCACTACAGTGGTGGCTCAGGACCAGGGGGTTCTCCCCGAGGGGAAACCCGTTCCGCAAGATCAAGGTCACGCGGCGCTGCCTACGTGCCTTGGCAATGTGGAAGAAACCCTGGTTCCTCTCTCAGGGTCCGGTATTGGGGGCTCTCTGTCGCCGCGTCTCGCTAGCAACAGATGCGTCCCTCACCGGATGGGGGGCGGTCATGAGTGGCCGCTCAGCCCAAGGCCTGTGGAGCGATCATCATCTCTCCTGGCACATAAATCGCCTAGAGATGCTGGCCATATTCCAGGCTCTGAAGAGTTTTCTCCCAGACCTAAGAAACCGTCATGTGCTGGTCCGTACAGACAGCACTGCGGTGGTTTACTACATAAACCATCAAGGAGGACTCCGCTCACGCCCCTTGTACAAGCTGGCGTACCGGATACTCCTTTGGTCTCAAGGAAAACTCCTCTCCCTGAGAGCAGTCCATATTCCTGGACATCTGAATGTGGGAGCAGACGTCCTGTCGAGGCAGGGGCCGAGGCCCGGGGAATGGATGCTTCAACATTCCAGCAGATCTGGAGAGTGTTTGGCCAGGCACAGGTGGACCTTTTCGCGACTCGAGAGACATCACAATGTCCCCTCTGGTACTCTCTAGTTCCTCCAGCTCTCCTCCAGTTGAACTGCATGTGCCCAGTCAGAGCCTTAGACGCCTACGTCCACAGAGCTGCCATGTGGCGTAGAACAGAGCAACTGTTCGTCTGTTACGGCCCCCTAAAGAGGGGGGGCCCGGCTGCAAAGCCTACTATTAGTAGATGGATCAACGATGCCATTTCTACTGCTTACGAGTCATCTGGTCTCCCATCTCCCTTGGGACTCAAGGCTCACTCCACTCGAGGTCTATCTGCCTCGAAAGCTCTGACAGCAGTTGTCCCCATCCAGGACATCTGCAATGCTGCGGGTTGGTCCTCGCCCCTGACGTTTGTCAGGTATTATGAACTCGACCTCAGAGCCGCTCCAGGCTCCGCTGTCCTCTCGACTTAGCGAGACTAGGTCCAGAGAGTCAGCCACCTCCCTAGCCAGGAGGAGACTTCTCAAGGCGCATTCTTTCTACGGAAAGAAGAGAAGTCACTTTCGCCACAAAGAAATCTGCATCCTCAACCTTTTGTCCGTGGAAAACTAGACAAAAGCTCTTACTCTCGCGCTCTGGTGCTGTTACCAGACCGAGCTCTTTCAGTCCCTCTTGTTCTGGCGGAACCCCAGACAAAGGACTAAGGCTCCTCGTGAGCCCGAGGGCCGAGGGGTGCGTCTTGCACTGGCTGGCGAACCAGGCAGAGGTTCACTTGTTCTCGTGTGCCTGAGGGCCGAGAACCATACAGCCCTCTTGTCCGCGGAATGCTAGACAATGGCTTAATTCCCCTCGTGTTCTGGCGCAAGAAGCTACCAGACCGAGTGTATTTCTGGCCTTTCCCAGACCAAGGACTAAGACTCCTCGTCTGCCTGAGGGCCGAGGAGTGCCTCCTGCGCTGGCTGGCTACCAGGCAGAGGCCCCTACTGCCTTCCCCGTGAGCCCGAGGGCCGGGGATTGCAGTGCCCTCTTGTCCGCGTAATGCTAGACAATGGCTTATTCCCTCGGGTCCTGGCGGAGCTCCAGGCCGAGCCTTGGGTCCCTCTTGTTCTGGCTGAACCCCAGACAAAGGACTACCTTCTCCTCGTGTGCCTGCGGGCCGAGGAGCACTCTTGAGGTCGAGTGCGCTGTCCTCGTGGGTCTGCGGACCGAGGACTACCTTATACCATCTGTCCGCGGAATGCTAGACAGTGGTCATTGTGGTCCCTCTTGTTCTGGCTACTCCCAGACAAAGGACTAAGACTCCTCGTGTGCCTGAGGGCCAAGGAGTACCTCTCGTTCTGGCTGGCGACCAGACAGAGGAAGACTACCATTCCTCGTGTGCCCGAGGGCCGAGGACTCAGGGCCTTCTTGTCCGCGGAATGCTAGACAAGGGCTCTCTCTTTTCCTCCCTGGTTGGCAGACACTGCGCAGGGCTTGGAAATTATGGGGGCGTTGGTAGTCTCGTTCCCCATAGCGTTCCTGACGCGGCTCGAGTTCCCGGAAGGGAACGTCTCAGGTTACGTATGTAACCCTAGTTCCCTGAGGGAACGAGACGCCGCGTCTCGGACCATAATTCCAGCACCCTGCGGCGCTCGCTTCATTCCTAAAGAGCTGCCGCGGGCGTCAAACGCACGTGCTTTAAACTTCCTGGTCGATGATGTCACCGCGCCTGTGACGTCACTCCCGTCATTCATTGGTTGTAGACATGATTCAGAGTGCTGCCCGCCAATGGCGTTCCCCATAGCGTTCCTGACGCGGCGTCTCGTTCCCTCAGGGAACTAGGGTTACATACGTAACCTGAGACATTTTTAAACAGCAGATTTTTGTTCTGAAGACTTCAAATATTCAGTTTTTAAAAATTACAACTTCAGGTTTTCAAGATAAAAAAAAATTCGGAACATCAAATTCAGTGTTCAAAATTCAAAGCGCAGAATTTCGGATCGTACAGAAAGCAGGTCAGAGGTTATGCACAGGGAAAAGTAGATGATCTACGAAAAGTCGAACAAAGCATTTACTGTGACTGAGAGGGGCAAGTTTGGTTCACTTAGACTAGTTCTGCCGTGGTCACAACATATTATCTCGTGGGAACGTCATATTAACTCGTGGGAGTATGATATGTCGTGGCCACAAGATCATTTTGTGGAGACAATGACATGCATTATTAATATGACATGCATTATGACATGTATTATTAATATGCTAAAATATTTTGCAAATACTGTAAACGCCTGACAATTATGCCAATGAAGTTTTTACGTTATTAATGTATTTACCCCAGTTTGTGACCATAAATGAGCATGTTGTGTTCATTGTGTTTCAAATGAAACTGCGTGAATGATTTATTCCTTAAATATAAAATGTAATAGTTTATCAATAAGCCGAAATGAAATATGTTATATTCATCCTTTAATCTGCACTTCCAGTAAAAATTCCTTGTCGGCAAAACTATTCAGAACCTGAAGTCAAGAGATCTCAAGTATGATACAAAGCTATAGACAACTAACACAACGCCAGTACGTGAAGTATGACGTGGACCGTGACGCGACTCTGGACGTTGTTCGTGACCCCGGTTGGCTGGGGCGGAGCTTTCGTGTGGGCTTGTTGTTCTCTATTGTGTGTGTTAGTTTTCGCCATTAAAGGCTGATTAAACTGCACTCTCGTGTCAGCGATTTAATGTGCCTCATCTACACACTGGCGTGGTGGCAGCGTTATCGTATTCACTCCCCAAACATTCCGGTGAGCTCATGTGAGATCTAATCACTCTATAAACACGCGCGAGGGAGCCGCGTTGTGGATTATCTCCGCTGACGAAATTCGAGTCATTAGCCATGGCGAATACACACAGAGCACCGAAGCAGTGGTGTTTAACGAAAGTTGAGACCGTGAACTCATTTGAAAACTGGCGTCAGAACCTTGTCTACACGCTATCTTTGGACACTGAGTTCGCTCCTTTTCTAGTTAACGGCGCTCGCTGGGAAAAGAAGACGAGGGCATCTCCTTTCAGAGGATTTACCGATGACGGCGCCGATGTTCCCGCAGCGCAACGGCGCACGCGCCAGCAAAAGGTCAGCATGCTCGAGCTTATGCTGGGGCAGATCGCTAACTACTGCCCTGTTATCTCGCGAAATATCGTTGTTAAAAACTCTACGTGCATCGATCAGATATGGCAAACTATTAGACTACATTATGGATTTCAGTCAACTGGTGCACATTTTATTGACTTTGCTGCTATCAAACTTGAGTCTAATGAGGGACCAGAGGATTTGTACCAGAGATTAATGGCTTTTGTCGAGGACAATTTATTACGCAGAGACTCTGGTATTACACACGGAGGTGAAGCCGTTGCAGAGGATGAGGAGCTTTCCCCCACGGTAGAAAAATTCATTGTCCTGACTTGGCTTCGTCTTATACACAGCGATTTGCCTAAGCTTGTAAAGCAGAGATATGGCACGGAGTTACGGTCACGCACTCTTGCATCCATCAAATCAGAGATATCTCAAGCCCTGTGTTCTTTACTGGATGAGCTACAGTCATCAGAGGATGCCAGAGCTATGCGCTCGGCTGTGTCTAACCCTCCAAGACAGAAACTGGCGTCATTGGGTCGATCTAGGAAGTCCTGCCCCCTGTGTAAATAGGCTCATAGACCTGACAATCACTTCCTCAGTAAGTGCCCTTTCCTGCCACTTCCAGACAAAGCTTTCTTTGCCAGAGCGCGGCAAGTTGCTGGCTCTCCGTGTGTCTCTGGCGGCGAGTCCGAGGATGACGGCGAGAACGTATCCTGCAATCCTAAGGCGGTGCAGCGCGTTCACATCATGCAATCACCCAGCCTTGAGGCTTTTCACGGTCATGTTCCTGTTAGGCTGACCATTGACAGTGGTGCTACGGGAAACATGATAAGAGCAGCATGTGCCACTAAACTAGGCCTTAAAATCTCCAGCAGCACGCAGTCGGCTCGTCAGGCAGATGGCTCCTCGCCATTGAAGGTGATTGGTGAAACACACACACGTTTTCAAAGAGATGGACATATGCTCCTTTTTGATGGACTCGTGGTAGAAAACTTGGATTCGGACATCCTCGCTGGTATCCCCTTCATGGAACGTAACGACATCTCTATTCGCCCCGCGAAGCATCAGATCTGTGTGGGATCAGATACATACGAGTATGGCGCTAATCGGACATATGGAGACAGGCATGCTATTGCTATTCGGCGAGCTCATGTACTTCGGGCTACCTCGTCAGATACTATATGGCCTGGGGATTTCGTCGAGCTTGCACTTCCTGCAGAACTTGCGGAGATCAACGAGGAGCTCGCTGTCGAGCCACATGAAGACTGCACTCACTGGTTCGCTCCATCATTGTTTGTAGGGGTTTCTGGTAAAATCAGAATTCCCAATCTAACTGACGCACCACTGGGCATTAGGAAACATGACCATGTATGCCGTGTTCGCATGACCTACATACCAGAACCCCATACTGAACGAGTCCAGTTGGAAGTTTCTCAATCGGCTGCTCGCAGGCCTTGTATGCCCAGCACAACACTGTTCTCTGACCTTATCTCATTAGACCCTGATGGCATTATGACTACGGACATTAGAGACAGATTTCGAAAAGTCCATAGGGAATTTGATGAGGTCTTTAGTCCACAGTTTAGGGGCTATAATGGTGCTGCTGGCCCCTTCCAAGCGAGGGTAAACATGGGACCTGTCCAACCCCCTCAGCGGAAGGGACGAGTTCCGCAGTACTCCAGAGGTCAGTTGCAGGAACTGCAGGCTCAGTTTAATGCGCTGGAGTCACTTGGCGTTTTCCGAAAGCCAGAGGACATTGATGTCGACGTGGAATATGTCAACCCATCATTTCTTGTCAAGAAGTCTAACGGGGGGTTTCGTCTTGTTACAGCATTCGCCGACGTGGGCCGTTACAGCAAACCCCAACCGTCACTGATGCCTAATGTGGATGCCACACTGCGTTTGATAGCTCAGTGGAGGTATATCATTGCGACTGACCTCAACAAGGCATTCTACCAAATTCCACTTTCCAAGTCCTCTATGAAGTACTGCGGAGTGGTCACGCCATTTAAAGGAGTTTGTGTGTATGCCAGGTGTGCCATGGGCATGCCCGGCTCAGAAACCGCGCTAGAGGAGTTGACCTGTCGCGTACTCGGCGACAAACTTGCTGACGACCTGTACTGTGGTGCTGATACCCTTGAGGATCTTCTTGTCGTGTGGCAACAGGTCTTAGTGGCCCTCCATGTATGCAATCTGTGCTTATCACCAAGTAAGACTGTAGTTGCTCCAGTCCAGACCAATATTTTGGGGTGGGTCTGGAGTCAGGGTACTATTCGCGCCAGTCCGCACCGCATTGCAACTTTGGCCTCTTGCCCCCCCCCCCTTCGACCGTTAGTGGTCTTCGGTCCTTTATCGGTGCGTATAAAGTTCTTGCTCGTGTTCTTAAAGGTTGTGCGTCGTTCCTCGCCCCCTTTGACAACATGGTTGCTGGTGGTGAGTCGACGGCTGCCGTAGCGTGGTCAGATGAGCTTCTCCAGTGTTTTCAAAGGGCTCAGCAGGCGTTATCTACTAGTTGCGCTGTGACAATACCACGACCTGATGATCAGTTCTGGATTGTTACCGATGGTGCTCTCAGGGATCCAGGGCTGGGCGCGACTTTGTACGTTACAAGGGGGGAAAAGCTGTTGGTTGCCGGACATTTTAGTGCCAAGCTTCACAAAAATCAGATCAATTGGCTCCCGTGCGAGATTGAGGCCCTAGCTATAGCCGCTGCCCTGAAACATTTTGGCCCTTATATTATACAGTCATCGCAGAAGGCATGTGTGCTCACTGACAGTAAACCATGCGTACAGGCCTTTGAGAAGCTGTGTAGGGGGAATTTTCTGCGAGCCCACGTGTTACTACTTTCTTGTCTGCTGCAAGCCGCTTTCAGGTCTCTGTGCGTCACGTTGCTGGGGCTGCTATTCTCCCTTCAGATTATGCCAGTCGTCATGCTGCACAATGTGACAGTCCTGCGTGTCAGGTGTGCAACTTCGTTCGTGAATCCTTGGTCTCCGTCGTGTGCCGTACTGATGTTGACAACATCTTGCGGGGAGCTCAGAAGGTGCCCTTTGCCAATAGAGCCACGTGGGTGTCTATTCAGGCCGAGTGTCCCGACGTCCGTAGGGTACGCGCACATCTTCGGCAGGGTACACGCCCTTCCAAGAGAGTTACCAATGTCAAAGATGTGAAACGGTATTTGAACACTGTTACCTTAGCAAATGACGGAATGTTAGTTGTACGACGTAACACTCCGCTGTCAAACATTACCGAATGCATCGTCATTCCGAGGTCGGTACTGCATGGGTTGCTTGTGTCACTGCACATCAGGTTAGATCACCCCTCGGCTCACCAGTTGAAACTCGTTGTTGGCCAGTACTTTTATGCTTTGGACCTGGATTCGGCTATCCAGCTTACCAGTACGGGATGTCACCAATGTGCTGCACTTGCGAGGTCCCCAGTGTTTGCGGTGGAGCAGTCCAGCTGCGACCCACCTGAGACAGTCGGGTCTACCTTTGCAGCAGATGTGCTTAAACGCGAGCGTCAGCTCATTTTAGTCGTTCGAGAGTGTGTGACGTCTTTCACAGCGGCTTTGTTAATCGATGACGAGCGGAAGGAGTCGTTACTGGACGGTATCGTACGCTTGTGTATTGGTCTTCATCCGCTCGATGGCCCCTTCGCTATAGTCAGAACTGACCCAGCACCAGGTTTTTCAGCATTGGCCAAGGACACAGCGCTTACTCAATACAGATTGGCCATTGAGGTTGGCAATGCTAAAAATGTCAATAAAAACCCGGTGGCCGAAAAGGCCATCCAGGAGCTACAGGGCGAGATTTTGCGACTAGAACCTCATTGTGGGGTCGTCACCCCCTTGCTGTTATCAGTAGCAGTTGCTCGATTAAATAGCGGCATTCGGTTTCGCGGCATGTCAGCCCGTGAGATGCTGTTGCAGCGCGATCAGTTCTCCCTAGAACAGTTACCGGTGCATGACCGGTGCATATATATATAGGCTACACAAACTTTACATAGGTCATTGTAAGTTGGTCAAGCGCGACTGGCTCGTATTATTCTACGGCGTTATGTGTAGGTGTTAGTCCAAAATGGCGGCAGCACAGTTATGTCATGGGCGGAACTGTTGCTATGGAGCGTTCTATTGAGTTTCGCCTCTTGGTACTTCTATACTCTTTGGTAACACTCTCTACTTGAGCAGCTCTGAGCAGCTACAAACTCATGTGTCCCATGAGTCTCAGCTGCAGTAAACAGATCGAGTCCAGACGAGCTGAAGGTCAGAATCCTCTCTTTATTCACATATGAACTGACTGGATCCGAGTCAAACACTACAAACATCACCACACTCAGCGAGACGAAGATATTACAAACAGCCTGCTGTAACACTGATGAACACCTGATTCTGGTTTACTCTTAATAGAACTGTCTAGAGCAGGGGTTTTCAAACCTGTCCTGGAGCCTCCCCTGCCCTGCACATTTTGTATGTCCCCCTTATTAGGCACACCCAATTCAGGTCTTGCAGTCTCTACTAATGAGCTGATGATTTGAATCAGGTGTATTAGATGAGAGAGACAAGCAAAATGTGCAGGGCAGGGGAGGCTCCAGGACAGGTTTGAAAACCCCTGGTCTAGAGCATTTCATCAATACATCAGTGAAGATACTGTTTTATTTCTTTTGCAGGAGAATCTGTCAAGTAATTTAGAAACTTCCCACTTGTTCTTTCTAAAACAAGATTTTTTGCCCCTAAAAAGTTTTTTCATCTTTCTTTTAGTTTCACTCTCTTGTTTTAGATATAGCGTCATTTGCCCCATAACAGGAAACTTCCTCTTTCCTCAGTGAAGTGGTCAGATATTTCCTCATGTGTCAGTCCAGTCTGAGTTTTGCTGTGAAAACAGTTCATGAGAGCCAGAACACAGACAGACAGAAGTCCAGACACTCTTCTGCTGGGATTGGGCTCTTCTGGAAACTGGACTTTAGAGAAATGATGCTCATCTTTGGACTGATGCTGCTGCTGCAAACTGCTGCATGTGAGTCACTTTCACATCAAACTCTGTTTTGATGCTGTTCAGTCAGATCAACCTCTCATATAAAAATGTTGTGTTGTAATATAAAGTTAAGCACCTGTGGTGATCTAGTCATAGTGTTTTCTGATCTTCTTAACAGTTTGTTTTAGTGGAGTATTTGGAGTGTGTGTTTCTCTCTCTGTATTTATTGTGCTGGAAGATTTCAGTAATTTGTAAACATGTTTATTCTTTTTAAAACATCATTGTATAATATAGAGGATTCATCGAATAATGTTTATTCATTTAATATAATGACAGAAAGATCAAGTCATTATTAATAGAGAGAAATGTCATAGGTTAACAGGGTTGAGCAGAAACTGCAGGACAAAGACAACCCTGCATTATCCGAATATTACTTGTTAATATGCATAAATTGTTTGTAGAAAGTGAAAGCATTGTAGTTTATCTTAATAAAATTATCATTTAGATTTGCTTTTTGACTGTTGGCATACAGACTAGCTTACATTATATTGTTTTAAATTAAACTGAATGTTAATTTTAACAGTTATTTTTTATTACACACTAGATTTAATTAAATCAAAAAATTGTTGTGATCAATAAATCAATAAATAGTATGTCAGAAGGAGAGAAACAAATGGCACTTTCCTTACATAAAAGAGTTCTGAGCATCTGTATTTATGAAGACAAGCATTATATTAGATGACCTGAGATCAGATCAAGAGTCTGTCAGATGTTTTTTCTGTAAATTTTGTGCCATTTGTGTCTGATTTTATTTCATGATGCGAGAGATATTTATACACATTCATCAGTGTGTGTGTGTGTGTGTGTGTGTGTGTGTGTGTGTGTGTGTGTGTGTGTGTGTTTTGTTCTTCAGGTCTGGATCTGTTCTGCAGGGTAAATCAGCCTGATCACTGTTACGCAGCTCTGGGACACAAACTCAATGTGCTGATGGTGCTGGACACTAGTGAATATGAACTGAAGATACAAAAGAGAATAAGCAACAACAAATCAACTGATCCAATTTGTAGAGTAAAGAATGACAGGATGAAGGATTGTGATGTTTATAGTAACAGACCTGAAGTTACAGTCATTAATGGGACTCTGATAATAAACCGTGTGATCAGAGCAGATTCAGGGAATTACACAATAACACCCACTGTCTCAGACGGCAAAGTAAAATCTACAGATCTTCTAGTGATTGTTGAAGGTACAGAAACTCTCTCATCAGACACATTACAATTTCATGTTCTACAAAGATCTCACTCTCATCCAAATAATTAGATGAATGTGAATATCTTATTGAATATCTAGATGGATTCATTTGCACTTCATCTGCACTTTCAAATGTACTAAAACTATTTTCAGATTGAAATATTTCTTACCATGCACTGTGTACTGTTGTCACATAAGTCCTGCTTTCATTTCAGCATTTTATTTTGAAATGTGATGACATTGACTCAAAGTGAGTCGAGAAAAGTTCTCTGACTGTCATGTGTCCCTCCCTCCAGCTCCTATTGGCTCAGTAGAAGTGTCAATCATCTGCTCCTCCAGTGGGGTGATGAGGGTGTCCTGCTCCTCTGAGGGTGATCAGCTCCTCTACAGCTGGACTCTGAATGGACATCCACTGATGGATGGAAACTCCAGCATTGATCTGAATGAGGGAACTGATGGAAACATCACCTGCAGTGTGAAGAACCACGTCAGTCACGGACAGACAACCATTAGACTAGTCTGTCCAACTGGTGAGTTCATTTCTTGCTCATCTACAGATATCAACAACCCAAGATAGATAGATAGATAGATAGATAGATAGATAGATAGATAGATAGATAGATAGATAGATAGATAGATAGATAGATAGATAGATAGATAGATAGATAGATAGATAGATAGATAGATTGATTGATGTGTTTGTCTTGTTGTTTTCAGTGTGTTCAGTGTCTGTGGTGTTTGTGCTGGTCTGGTGTTTTCAGCTGATGCTTCTGTTTGGTCTGTTAGGAGGTTTTCACATCTACATGAGACACACGTCAGGTGAGAGACATTTATGATCATCATTATGAATTTGACATGCTAATATTAGGAGTGTGACGATGATAATGATAATGTGATGCTTTTAGGAAAGAAACAAGAGCAAGAAGATCAGAAACTGAGAATGAGAAGATTTAGAGAGCAACATGAACACACAGCAGAAGATTCATGAGATCAGCAGCAGATCATCACATCTATGAGGAATGTCTTCATAATGTCACAGACTCTCAATTTAATCCAGCTTCACCTGTTGACAACAGGAGATCCTATAGAATAAAGCCAGAAGATGTTTTCAACAGATATAATTATAAAACTCTTCTTTAATTAGTTTTTTTTTTGGTAACAGTTTTGTTGCTTATTTTATTCATTTGTCTTTATGCTTTGAGTAAACTAGCAGCTCTTATATGTCATTACTTAAAACCTCTTTTGTTCATCCATGATATTTCTCTAAATCAGATGGCAAATTGTCAAGTCATTCTCTGTTTATTTTCCCTGTCTTCTAGAAACTGGTTTATTTCACATTACTGCTCTTGCTCTTTTACTATATTCTGTTGGTTTTGGTTGATTTCTTTCATGTGCAGTGTCTTTTGTTTTATGTTTTATCCGTTTGATGCTCTTGATCTGTGTTTCAGTCAGTTTTAAGTGGTGTTTTCTGACTTTGTGTTTTCAAACTTCTGTTTGCAATTGCATGTGCAGCTTTTTTTTTTACCACGTTTAACCAAGTTTGTGCATTTTTCTTCACAAGATCTTTGTGTTGTTATAGAATATTAACAAACATGTTGTTCTTTAAGAATTGTGAATGGAGTCTGTATTTGTTATGCTTTTTGAGTTAAATTTGCAGTTCAATCATTTTTTTAAATAATCAATATTTAAACTAACAGAAAGCACACATCAGTGAATTTAAACAGACGTAAAAAACACAAATTAAATTAATTTGAGCAAATGGGTTCACATGTAACTTTTGTTTCTTCCTGCGGATGTCGCTAATAACAAAGAGAGTGTGATTGTCTTTCGAAAGCCATCAAATCATAGATGTTTTATTGTTTTCACAGATTTGCTCTCTGCCACAATAATCTGTCGTTGAAAAACATAAAATTGCATGCCATATGCCATGTGCTTACGTGAGGTAAACGTTACATTTTCCGCAAAATCCAACCCGACAGTTAAAAATGTAATTATTTTTAGACTTATTGTAGTGAATCTTGGTAAAGCAAGAGCACAATGTACTTTCTCATTCATGTATTAATAATTAATCAGTTAATTATTCAGTAATTGTTCATTCATAATTCATTTATTTAACTAAAAATCATCCAAAACGTAGATTTAATTATAATTAAGTTCAAATAAAGAAGATTAAGCTAATTTTAACCCATGAGTTTTGAATAAAATCCCACGCTGTAGATGTCATTTCCTCCTGCAGGTGTCGCTCTCTACATGAGCAGCTCTGAGCAGCTACAAACTCAATGTATCTCATGAGTCTTAACTGCAGTAAACAGAAGATCGAGTCCAGACGAGCTGAAGGTCAGAATCCTCTCTTTATTCACATATGAACTGACTGGATCTGAGTCAAACAAACATCACCACACTCAGCGAGACGAAGATATTACAAACAGCCTGCTGTAACACTGATGAACACCTGATTCTGGTTTACTCTTAATAGAACTGTCTAGAGCAGGGGTTTTCAAACCTGTCCTGGAGCCTCCCCTGCCCTGCACATTTTGCTTGTCTCTCTCATCTAATACACCTGATTCAAATCATCAGCTCATTAGTAGAGACTGCAAGACCTGAATTGGGTGTGCCTAATAAGGGAGACATACAAAATGTGCAGGGCAGGGGAGGCTCCAGGACAGGTTTGAAAACCCCTGGTCTAGAGCATTTCATCAATACATCAGTGAAGATACTGATTTATTTCATTTGCAGGAGAATCTGTCAAGTAATTTAGAAACTTCCCACTTGTTCTTTCTAAAACAAGATTTTTTGCCCCTAAAAAGTTACTTCTTTTTTCATCTGTCTCTTAGTTTCACTCTCTTGTTTTAGATATAGCGTCATTTGCCCCATAACAGGAAACTTCCTCTTTCCTCAGTGAAGTGGTCAGATATTTCCTCATGTGTCAGTCCAGTCTGAGTTTTGCTGTGAAAACACTTCATGAGAGCCAGAACACAGAAAGACAGAAGTCCGGACACTCTTCTGCTGGGATTGGGCTCTTCTGGAAACTGGACTTTAGAGAAATGATGCTCATCTTTGGACTGATGCTGCTGCTGCAAACTGCTGCATGTAAGTCACTTTCACATCAAACTCTGTTTTGATGCTGTTCAGTCAGATCAACCTCTCATATAAAAACATTGTGTTGTAATATAAAGTTAAGCACCTGTGGTGATCTAGTCATAGTGTTTTCTGATCTTCTTAACAGTTTGTTTTAGTGGAGTATTTGGAGTGTGTGTTTCTCTCTCTGTATTTATTGTGCTGGAAGATTTCAGTATTTTGTAAATATGTTTATTCTTTTTAAAACATCATTGTATAATATAGAGGATTCATCAAATAATGTTTGTCCATTTAATATAATGACAGAAAGATTGAGTCATTATTAATAGAGAGAAATGTCATACGTTAACAGGGTTGAACAGAAACTGCAGGACAAAGACAACCCTGCATTATCAGAATATTACTTGTTAATATGCATAAATTGTTTGTAGAAAGTGAAAGCATGATAGTTTATTTTAATAAAATCAACATTTACAGGTCCTTCTAAAAAAATGTGCATATTGTGATAAAGTTCATTATTTTCTGTAATGTACTGATAAACATTAGACTTTCATATATTTTAGATTCATTACACACAACTGAAGTAGTTTAAGCCTTTTATTGTTTTAATATTGATGATTTTGGCATACAGCTCATGAAAACACAAAATTCCTATCTCAAAAAATTAGCATATTTCATGCGACCAATAAAAGAAAAGTGTTTTTAATACAAAAAAAGTCAACCTTCAAATAATTATGTTCAGTTATGCACTCAATACTTGGTTGGGAATCCTTTTGCAGAAATGACTGCTTCAATGCGGCGTGGCATGGAGGCAATCAGCCTGTGGCACTGCTGAGGTGTTATGGAGGCCCAGGATGCTTCAATAGCGGCCTTAAGCTCATCCAGAGTGTTGGGTCTTGCGTCTCTCAACTTTCTCTTCACAATATCCCACAGATTCTCTATGGGGTTCAGGTCAGGAGAGTTGGCAGGCCAATTGAGCACAGTAATACCATGGTCAGTAAACCATTTACCAGTGGTTTTGGCACTGTGAGCAGGTGCCAGGTCGTGCTGAAAAATGAAATCTTCATCTCCATAAAGCTTTTCAGCAGATGGAAGCATGAAGTGCTCCAAAATCTCCTGATAGCTAGCTGCATTGATCCTGCCCTTGATAAAACACAGTGGACCAACACCAGCAGCTGACATGGCACCCCAGACCATCACTGACTGTGGGTACTTGACACTGGACTTCAGGCATTTTGGCATTTCCCTCTCCCCAGTCTTCCTCCAGACTCTGGCACCTTGATTTCCGAATGACATGCAACATTTGCTTTCATCCGAAAAAAGTACTTTGGACCACTGAGCAACAGTCCAGTGCTGCTTCTCTGTAGCCCAGGTCAGGCGCTTCTGCCGCTGTTTCTGGTTCAAAAGTGGCTTGACCTGGGGAATGCGGCACCTGTAGCCCATTTCCTGCACACGCCTGTACACGGTGGCTCTGGATGTTTCTACTCCAGACTCAGTCCACTGCTTCCGCAGGTCCCCCAAGGTCTGGAATCGGTCCTTCTCCACAATCTTCCTCAGGGTCCGGTCACCTCTTCTCGTTGTGCAGCGTTTTCTGCCACACTTTTTCCTTCCCACAGACTTCCCACTGAGGTGCCTTGATACAGCACTCTGGGAACAGCCTATTCATTCAGAAATATCTTTCTGTGTCTTACCCTTTTGCTTGAGGGTGTCAATGATGGCCTTCTGGACAGCAGTCAGGTCGGCAGTCTTACCCATGATTGCGGTTTTGAGTAATGAACCAGGCTGGGAGTTTTTAAAAGCCTCAGGAATCTTTAGGAATCGTTTAGAGTTAATTAGTTGATTCAGATGATTAGGTTAATAGCTCGTTTAGAGAACCTTTTCATGATATGCTAATTTTTTGAGATAGGAATTTCGGGTTTTCATGAGCTGTATGCCAAAATCATCAATATTAAAACAATAAAAGGCTTGAACTACTTCAGTTGTGTGTAATGAATCTAAAATATATGAAAGTCTAATGTTTATCAGTACATTACAGAAAATAATGAACTTTATCACAATAT
The DNA here is from genome assembly GCF_049309525.1 of Garra rufa. Taxonomy (NCBI): domain Eukaryota; kingdom Metazoa; phylum Chordata; class Actinopteri; order Cypriniformes; family Cyprinidae; genus Garra; species Garra rufa. The sequence continues at coordinate 10,509,642 of NC_133376.1, forward strand.
GCTAATCTTTTGAGAAGGACCTGTACTTCTGAGCATCTGTATTTTTGATGAAGACAAGCATTATATTAGATGACCTGAGATCAGATCAAGAGTCTGTCAGATGTTTTTTCTGTAAATTTTGTGCCATTTGTGTCTGATTTTATTTCATGATGCGAGAGATATTTATACACATTCATCAGTGTGTGTGTGTGTGTGTGTGTGTGTGTGTGTGTTTTGTTCTTCAGGTTTGGATCTGTTCTGCAGGTTTAATCAGCCTGATTCCTGTTATGCAGCTCTGGGACACAAACTCAATGTGCTGATGGTGCTGGACACTAGTGAATGTGACATGAGAATACAAAAGAGAATAAGCAACAACAAATCAACTGATCCAGTTTGTAGAGTAAAGAATGGCAGGATGAGGGATTGTGATCTTTATAGTAACAGACCTGAAGTTACAGTCATTAATGGGACTCTGATAATAAACCATGTGATCAGAGCAGATTCAGGGAATTACACAATAACACCCACTGTCTCAGACGGCACAGTAACATCTACAGATCTTCTAGTGATTGTTGAAGGTACAGAAGCTCTCTCATCAGACTCATTACAATTTCATGTTCTCCAAAGATCTCAGTCTCATCCAAATTAATTAGTCGAATGTGAAGATTTTTATTCATGCAGCTTATTATTGAATATCTAGATGGATTCATTTGCACTTTCAAATGTAATAGCCTAGAACTATTTTCAGATTGAAATGTTTCTTACAATGCACTGCCTACTGTTGTCACATGACTAACCTACACTGCATGTTTAATTCAATTTTGCTTTCACCTCAGCAATACATTTTATTTAGCAATGTCTTGACATTGACTCAAAATGAGTCGAGAAAAGTTGTCTGACTGTCATGTGTCCCTCCCTCCAGCTCCTATTGGCTCAGTGGAAGTGCCAGTCAGCTGCTCTTCAAATGGGGTGATGAGGGTGTCCTGCTCCTCTGAGGGTGATCAGCTCCTCTACAGCTGGACTCTGAATGGACATCCACTGATGGATGGAAACTCCAGCATTGATCTGAATGAGGGAACTGATGGAAACATCACCTGCAGTGTGAAGAACCACGTCAGTCATGGACAGAGGACCATTAGTGTCAAACCCTGTACTGGTGAGCTTTTAATACATAAATGTTTACATGTTTGCTAAACAACTGCAACAGCAACAAGAGTGATAAAGATAAGCAAATCTCACAAACCTGTCAAGAACATGTCAAACTCACATTTCACCACAAAATTCCCTAATGCCAGAGTGCAATATCTCTGATGCATATTCCAAAGACTGTGATGGTTTTACCTCCACTAGGACTCATTTCTTTTCATTTGGTTCTTAAGAAAATATTTTTTAAATATATTTTTAATGAAGTGAGACCAGATTTACACAAACCTTTATTTGTTGTTTATATGCTGTTTAATTATTTACTAACTTGAACTTTTTTGAAATAAGTAAAAAAATAGTTCACCCCAAAATTAAAAAAATATATATTCTGCATGAAAAGTGAGTACTATTTTACAACCATACATTTTATTTACATTTTGACTTTTTTCATTAAAATAAAAAGCATTCCTACTCCCTACATTTTCTTTATTGTAATGTTCTAGAATAAATTTTTTTGTAATTGCAATTAACTACAGAGATAATTTGTTATTTCATTTGATTATTATTACTGTAATTGCATATTATATATTTTCATTTGTTATATTTCATTTGCTAAATGTTATATTTCTCTCATGCACATTTTATGATAGAAATATTATGATTTTAATTACCATTTTAAAGAGGAATACAACCATTATAGTATGTATGCTTTACAATGTTATAAAAAAATATTTTTTTACATATTATATTAATTATAATTAATATAATTTTTATCAGTAATTTATTTAAAATTTATTTTTTAACCTCCTTTAAAAAATCACCATATGTCACAAATAATATTTGAGGCATAAATGTCACAGTGCAAAATGGTTTAAAGCCCCTAAACACATGAAATGAAACATGAATGCAAAATATTACTTAGTAATTTACAGTTTTGATTTTTAAACTGAAATGTGACCTGGACGTGTTCTTGAAAGGTTTCATGAGATTCAAATGAATCAATTCAAATTGGTCGTAATTGGCCACTTAATTCTTCTAAATTGATTATCTCTGCAGTCATTTATGTTAAGAAAGAAAACAGGTGATTCTGCAATGATGTTTTGTTACAGGACCAACTACTGCATCTGTGACTTCTACAGTGGCAAAGGATATACAGAATGGTAACAGTTTCTTATCAAATTGTATGGATTTCACCCATGGAGCATTTTCTTCACTGATGTGTGCATGCTGAGCAACAGAAAATTCATATACTGTACTATTAATTGCATGTGGTTGATATTCTTGTTGCTGTTGCAGTTGTTTTGAATGAACTTAAGTAGTTTTGGAGTTTGTGTGGAGTTTAAATTACCTCGTTTTTCTTTCTTTCATAGCTTTAAATCTTTTTCTGATTGCTTTGGGCTGCATTGCGCTGATCCTGATTCTGCTGTTCATCACCGTATGCCACATTTACAGGAAAAATCAGGTCAAATCGACACCAGGTTAGTTTATTTAGAATCTGATGAAGGTTAAACTTATTACTATTCGATGCAAGCTATACTTACAGAGCCAAAAACATTGGTTCCCTTCCGGAGGGAACTCTACGCTGCGTCCTGGTTCAGGACACTATGGGAACTGCCTTCAGCATGACCGGTTCTGAAACAAGGTATAGAACAACGACAGTGAACTTGACACTGTCCGGCGCCAGCCTATGACATCATCAACAGGCGCCTGCTAGTATAAAAGCAGGTGCCTGAGAGCACAACACCATCTTTTTGTCTTCAGAGTCCTCTGTTCTAAACGAGTGAGTACAGCGATGCCTAGAGAAATACTGTTTAAGGAGTGTGCGCATCCGTGTCAGAGAAATCCGACACCTGATGATGCACACGACCTTTGTTTGGTGTGTTTAGGTGTAAGAGCACGCGCGCTCGGCTCTAGAAGAGCGGAGCGCGTTCATTGTGAGAGTTTCACTTTGAAGAAACTCCGTTCTCGTCTGGCTCTTTTCTCGAGGGAATCGGGCCATCCATCTGCCCCACGCTGCTCCGGTCCCGCCGCAGCTGAGGCTGCTCGGCGGCCAAGATTGCGGGGCTCACAGGTGGAGCTGGCTGACGAGTTTGAGAGAGCTTTTAATCGCTCGCGCACGTCAGCCGGAGACGAGAATGCGCTGCTAGCGGATGATGTGTTGTCTCTCACATCCTCCGGTTCTGCAGCGAGTGCTCTTTTGGCTTCAAGCCAGGGTGAGCAGGAGGTTGAAATGGAACAAATATGAGCTCGTTTGAGCCCATGCAGCCTCCCTGCCCCGCATATGAAGAGTTGATGTCTGTTATGGACCGCGCGGCTGCCCGCTTGGATCTGCAGTGGAAGCCCGCGAGGGAAGAGGCCGCTCTCGGCAGACTAGACGAGCGGTTTCTTCCGGGCCATGACAAAGCCAACTCCTGTGAGCCTCCCATTCCTTCCTGATCTGCTTAAGAGATCGAGAGGGAATGGGACAGGCCATATTCAGCCCGCATTCACAGGCATCGGCATGTGAATCATGCTGATGTCGAGGGAATGCATGGGCGCGGATATGTGACGATGTCTCTCGCTGACGGTTGCGAACTATCTCTCAGAGCGAGGGACATCGACCCTGAAGGCTCCAAAGGCACATATGCGGCAGTGGCCGGTGCTCCTCTGCACACGATGGCAGTGTTGCAGAGGCGCACCAGGCTGATCTGCTGAAAGATCTGGACCGAGCCCCGGGGGTTTGCATCCCTTGCCGGTCCACGCCTCCACCTAAACACCGGGGGGAAACCAGGCCTGTCCTGGTCCAATGGCCAGAGACGAGGCCAGGTCGCCAGTGTGGGGCTACCTGCGCCTCCCTTTTCCCCTCGACTCTGGGGCTGGGCCAACGATGAGACTGAGGCTCCATCTGTTGGCCCGGTATGTGAACAGTAAAGACACTTTAATAAAATATTCAAGCGTGTATGTGTATGTTTTCTTTCGTCTACCAGCTCCGCTTGGGTGATTACTATTGCAGTTTCGAGCTCCTCTTGAGTTCTACTGCCACCAAGTGCCGAGTGTAGCCAGGTCTCCCCTCGTTTTATAAAAGAAAACAGTGTGTAGAGACCTCCACTCGTAGAAACCCCTTCGTGGGTTAAGTGTTGTCAGGTTTTGAAACCTCCGCTAGAGGGAGCTTGGTATAGACATGATCCAACATACATATACATACGAGAATAACCCTCTTGAGCGTTGTCAAGCTGCTTCAGGCGGAGTATCGCTCTGCCGAAGCCTCCGCTCACTCAAACCCTGCTAAGAGTTATACTCTTCTTGCATGAGTGTAGTCAGGTACCTTCCCTGTGTATTTTCATATACACATATGTGAGACCTCCACTCCTAGGAGTTTGTGTGCTAGGGTGAATAGAGCGTCGTCAAGGCTCCCTCTCTGAGAGAGAGATGTTTTACTGAAGACTCCGCTCTCTTTAAAAAGCCCCGCTTTGAAGTAGAATTGAGTGTAGCAGGCCTAGGAGGCCTCCTCTCTGTGAAGTCCTCTGTGAAGAGAGACATATAAAGATAATACTTCTTAGCGCTGAATGTAGCCAGGTCATTTTTAGACCTCCATTCATGAGAGCTTTTTACTGGGTCGAGTGTTGCTAGGCTCCCTCTATGTGAGGTGTTTCTGTTAAGCCTCCACTTCCCAGAAATACAGGCCGGGAGAACACAAGGTTAAGGCAGCTTGTGAACTCTTTCCGTGGACCTGTCACTACAAGCGTTGAGTGTAAAACAAAGTAGGCCTCCCTTCCATGAGAGGGCGTGTATTCCAAGGCCTCCACTCGATAGAGCTTCCTCAGTTGAGCGTCGTCAGGCTTGTTACGTTCGAGAGCTTGTAAAACCATTAAAGCCTCCCTCACTGAAAGCTCCGCTTCCGGGTTCTGCTATCACCCGGGTTAATACAGGTGTCTTTCTCGCGAAACGCTTAGAGCACCTTCTTAAATCCACGTTAGTGGTGTTTGCTCACGCAAAGTCTTTGAGCACTCTCTGAAATCCACGCGAGTGGTGAGTGCACTAATTCAGGCACTTAACTAAAATCCATACTTATGGTAAGGTTCCTCCCGTAAAGGCAGGTTCCTTTCTCCTACGGACCACGCAGGTAATCCTCCGTGCCCGTTCTTCGAGTTGGTTCCAAAACCCTTAAGTTTTACAACTCCTTCGATAGCACAGTGTAATAGGTCTCCCTCTGTCACAGCCAACAGTACTGAGACCTTCACTCTCACAGTTATAGCAGCTGGCAGGCCCATGAGTGCCTCGCTGACTATTTTTTTGGGGGAGTGCAGTCTTCCACTCACCAAAAACTAGTGTTGTAGGCTTCTCTCCTTGGAGATGTAGTCTCGGAGCCTCCACTACACAGAGCTAGATGATAAATGAGAATTTTTCATTATTGGCTCTGACTGTGAGTATCTGCCTTTTCTTGAGCGTCGAGTGTAGTCAGGCCTCCCCTCGCCTAGAGCGTTTTCCTGAGGCCTCCACTCTGAAGAGTTTCCCTAGGGAGAGCGTCGTAGGCCTCCTCTCGCTTAGAGAGTCTTTCTGCTGAAGCCTCCCCTCTCCAGAAGCTCCGCTTTCAGGCTCCGCTATCGCCTAGAGACTGCAAATCTGGTGATCCTCGCTATGCTCAGGACACCTACTCAAAACCACATTTGTGGTGTTTGCTCATGCAAAGTCTTTGGGCATTCTCTAAAATCCACGTGAGTGGTAAGTGCACTATTCAGGCACTTCACTAAAATCCATACTCATGGTAAGGTCCCTCCCGTAAAGGCAGGTTCCTTTCTCCCATGGACCACGCAGGGTTCCTCCGTGTCCATCCTCTGAGTTGGTTCTTCTCAAAAACCTTTTAGTTTTCCAACTCCAATCCAGATAGCGCTGCTAGCAGGATTGAGTGTCGGGCCTCTGCAGGCCTCACTCTCCAGAAGAGCTCCAAAATGAAGGTATTTCTGTCGCACAGGCTAGTCAGCCTCGCGGATGACCTTCAAGACTAGAGTGTAGCTAGGTCATGAGACCTCCACTCTCAAGAGTTCTTCCTTGCTAAGCACAGAGGTGTGTTAGGCTCCCTCTTTAGAAAGCCTCCACTCTCCAGACTCCACTCAGGCAGTACTGTCGTTTAGGCTGTTCAGCTTCGATGAACACCTGAAGTGTTGAAGTGTAGTAGGTCATGGGACCTCCACTCTTAGAGTCCTTCTGCTGCTCGCAGAACATTGCCAGGCTCACTCAGAGTCCTTCGTTGCCTCCATGCAAGCTCTGGAAGGCACGGAGTGTTGCCAGGCTTCCTTTCGGCGAAGCCTCCACTCCTCAGGAAATCTCCACTTAGACAGGCCTGCTGCACAGGCTATTCAGCCTCACAGGCCATCGTCAGTGTCAAGTGTAGTTAGGTCATGAGACCTCCACTCTGTAGATACCCTCTGAGCGGAAGCTCCACTCGGGTAGTTCGGGTTGCATAGGCTATTCAGCCTCACTGAATACCCCCAGTGTCGAGTATAGGGCCGGGCGTGAGTGTAGCCAGGTCTCCCCTCACTGAAGGGTTAGTGAGACCTCCATTCCTAAGAGCTGGTGGACTGAACGTTGTCAGGTTTCCTCTCTTTTTAGAGAGTCTTCTGTGAAGCCTCCCTTCTCCAGAATCTCCGCCTCCAGTACTTCTAGGCGTGAGTGTAGCCAGGTCTCCCCTCACTGCAGGGTTATTTGAGACCTCCACTCCTAAAAGCTAGTGGATGGAATGTTGTCAGGCTTCCTCTCTTTTTAGAGAGTCTTTTACGAAGCCTCCGTTCTCCAGAAGCTCCGCTTTCAGTACTTTCAAGCGTGAGTGTAGCCAGGTCTCCCCTCACTGGAGGGTTATTTTGAGACCTCCATTCCTAAAGAGCTAGTGGATTGAATGTGGTCAGGTTTCCTCTCCTTTTAGAGAGTCTTCTGTGAAGCCTCCATTCTCCAGAAGCTCCGCTTCCCCACCTTACCTGTTAGCACTGAATGTTGTCAGGTCCCTAGAGCAGACATTCGCTCTGCTGAGACCTCCATTCCCTAAACTCCGCCCCTTATGGTCAGGGCGTTTATGAGCTCCTTCACTTAGAGAGCTAAGTGTAGTAGGCTTCCTCTAGGCCTCCACGCTGGAGAGTTGCGTGCACAGGTAGCCGGGCTAGCCGTGGCAGGTCACTGGGCCCCAGCGACTCTCGCTGATGCAGGGGTGATTTCCTTCTTGACTCCTCATTCAGTCAGTTTGATCACCTATCCCTCGGCATGGCGGCGTTGGTATAAGCGTTCCCATAGTGTCCTGAACCAGGACGCAGCATAGAGTTCCCTCCGGAAGGGAACGTCTCGGGTTACGTATGTAACCTTAGTTCCCTGAGGACAGGGAATGAGACGCTGCGTCTCAGGGCCATGCCTCGGGCCCTGCACAGACCTCCGTCAGACAAAAAGATGGTGTTGTGCTCTCAGGCACCTGCTTTTATACTAGCAGGCGCCTGTTGATGATGTCATAGGCTGGCGCCGGACAGTTTCAAGTTCACTGTCGTTGTTCTATACCTTGTTTCAGAACCGGTCATGCTGAAGGCAGTTCCCATAGTGTCCTGAACCAGGACGCAGCGTCTCGTTCCCTGTCCTCAGGGAACTAAGGTTACATACGTAACCCGAGACGTTTATATGCCTTCAAATCTTGAAAAGATTTGTGGCTTTTATGTTATACATGCTAAATGGATTTGTGTGTTCAATGTACTCCCTTACAGACATTTCTAAAGACAATTGCACCAAAAAACAAAATCAGAAACATATACAGGGTGAAGATGATTCGAGCCAATTTTGGTGGGAATTTGACAAACTTTCTGGGAATAACCAATGCAAATTGGTGCAAAATGACAAAAAGGCCTTGAAACAATATTGTTTCTCAACCCTCATGAATATATTTAAAATAGACAGCTATCCATAATAATGTATAATTATAAAATTAGTTACATTAGTTACCAGTTGAAAATAAATATGAAAATAAACTGAAGTTCATTGACTATGAAGTTTAACTGAAGTCATTTGGGAAAGGACCTTTTATGTGCAGTTTACTCATATTTTCAATTCAATTTTTCAATTTACCCATATTTTAATTTTTAATAAATCTAAGACTGGCGATGATGCAGTCTCACTTCCTTTATTCTGTCTTCACCTTTTTCTTGATATGTTACATGCAAACAGTTAGATATGTGGGGGAAAGATGTTTTAACCAACATGACCTGATGATTGTCTGTTAGTTTTGAAGCCAATACTTTAATGATTGAAATATTAGATTGTAATTTTTCTGTTGCTAATGTCAATGTTTTTCCCATCAGCTGCTGCTGGCAATGTAGAGATCATATATGCTGATATCTCTCATAAGAAAAAGAGTACAAAGAGGAAAACAGGTAAGAAAATCACTGAAGATCTAAGATCTACTTTACTCAATACAAGACTCTATAAGTTTGTGGTTTATTAGTCTCAGTCAGTGAATTAGGGATGATAGGCTACTTACTAAAACTCAAGGACAAGCTCATATGGTTGCTATCACTCATTGCAAACAAAAGCCTTTTAGTTGATTTAGATGTAGACCCTTTCAGACTAAAACGGAAGTAGCTTAATTAGATTTCTTGGTTGCGCCTGTCTTTTGAAATAACAGCTTGAATGCTGCTTTATGGATTAAGATAATGTTTGTAAACTCTAAATCATATGGTGTCTGGTAAATGAACAGACCATTTTGACTTTTTTGGAGTCAATTCTTTTGCTCAGAATCAGTCAGACAGTTCCCATCCCATGTTCAGTGCAAACTAGTTACTATTAATGCAAAATGTTTTTTCCCTTTTACAAAAATAGAGAACTTCATTATATGCATCATTAAACTTTATACAAGATGACGGAAAGACTTAAATTGCAGGATTGAGTAGTCAAGCTAGATTCAGTGCTAGACTAAATTTGCAACTTGTTTTATTTGTTTTTTTATTACATTAATTATTCAATTGTATTATTTACATTAAATTGTATTATTATAGCCTATTAATTAGAATAATTATGATTACCATCAATCTGATGTTTTCAAAGATTTTAATGTATTAACCTCACAAGTTTTTGGTTATGGGTCAAAAGCTAAATGAAGAAAGTTGACTGAAAGTTGAAATGAAAAGAATGACTTTGCATATCCATTTACAATGCCTTGCAAAAGTATTCATACCCCTTTATTTTTTCACATTTTGTTATGTTAAAATGCTTCGAAATACTTTTTTCCCCACATTAATCTACACTCTATATGCCATAATAGCAGAGCAAATACAGGTTTTAACTTCTTTGCAATTTATCAAAAAAAAAGAAAAAAAAAAAAAACTTAAATGATTCCTTTGACTTAGTATTCAAACTCTTATCTGGGACAGTTGAAATTTATTTCAGGAGCATTCATGTTGCTTGTAGATGTTAATACACTTCGAGTGAAGTCAACCTGTGGCAAATTTAATTAAATGGTTATGATTTGGAAAGGCACACATGTCTTTATAAAAGGTCTAACAGCTAAAAATGCATATCAGAGCAAAAACCAAGCCCTGAGGTAAAATAAAAAAAACTGCCTGTAGGGTGCAGAGACAGGATTGCATCAAGCCACATCTGCATCTGGGGAAGAGTTCTGCTGCATTAAAGGTTCACAAAAAGCATGAAGTCTCCGTTACCCTTAATAGAAGAAGTTTGAAACAACCAGAACTCTTCCTAGAGCCTCTTCCTTGGCCTCCTGGCCAAACTGAGCAATTGATGGAGAAGGGCTTTGGTTAGAGTGGTGACCAAGAACCTGATGGTCACTCTAGTTGAGCTCCATTATCATATGTGGAGAAAGGACAAACTTACCGAAGAATAAACATCACTGCAACACTCCACTGATCTGGACTTTATGGTGGTGTGCCTCAATCCTCTCCTCAGTGGAGACACATGAAAACACACTTGGAATTTGAAAAAAAAGCACCTAAATGTCCCTCAGACTACCCTCAAGATTCTCTGGTCTGATGAACCTCAATTCTAAGCATCATGTTTGAATGAAACCAGGCACTGCTCATGACCTGCACAGTAGAATCCCAACAGTAAAGTATTGCGGTAGCAGCCTCATACTGCGGGGCTGCGGGGCTTATTCAGTGGAAGGGACTGAGTGACTCGTCAGAGTGAAAGAAAAGCTCAATGCACCAAAATATAGAGAAAATAAAAAACCCAGTCCAGAGCATACAGAACCTCAGACTGGGCAGAAGGTTCAACTTCCAATAGGACAATTACCTTATGCACAAAGCAAGAGTGGCTTATAGACAACACTGTGAATGTCCTTGAGTGGTCCAGCCACAGACTGGGCTTGAACCCAATCAAACATTTTTGAAGAAACCTGAAAATGTCCTGAAAATGACAGATAACTGCCAAATGTTGATCTGCAAATCTTGTTGCACATTACCCAAAAAGACTTAAGGCTGTAAAGGTGCTTCAGCTACGTTCTGAGTTAAGAATTAATATATATTTTTTGATACATTTATGAAGTTGTGACAATTGTTTCTGCTTTTGTCATTATGGTGTATAGAGTGTAGGTTGATGTGGGGAAAAAAGTAATTTAAAACAGTTTAACATAAGGCAGAAACATACAAATGTGATTTTTTTTTTTGCAACATTTCGTCTAATGTGAAAATTACAGCATTAGAAACAAAAGATTAGTGGTTCTAACTAAGCTAATAATTCTGGAGAGTACAGAGTAGTTTAAAACAGAAGTTCACTTCAGTAAAAATGTCCTGATGAGTTACTCATCCCCCATGTCATCCAAGATGTTCATGTCTTTGTTTTTTCATTCACAAAGAAATGAAGGTTTTTGATAATAATATTCCAGTATTTTTCTTCATAATAGTGGACTTAAATGGGTTGGAGAGTCAAATTGCCATTTCAAAGGGCTCTACACAATCCCAGCCGAGAAATAAGGGTCTCATCTAGTGAAACGATCAGTCATTTTCTTAAAAAAAAAAAAGTATATACTTTTTAACCAAAAATGCTCATCTTGCACTAGCTCTGTGATGTGCATGCTCATTCCTACCCATTACGTAATCATGTTTGGAAAGGTTATGCATGGTTAGTTCTTTGCCTGTGTACTTTGGTTAAAAAAACTCCTTCTCATTTTTGTCCTCCAACTTTAAAATCGTCCAACATCGTTGTTTTACCTTCTTCTGTAAAGGCAGTTTTACTTTTTTTTTTTTACATATTCACATTGTGAACACTGGGTCAAGATAAGCATTTGTGGTTAAAAAGTATATGAATTAAAATTTATATAATTTTTTTTAGAAAATGATAGATTGTTTCATTAGATAAGACCCTTATTCCTCGGCTGGGATCATGTAGAGCCCTTTGAAGCTGCAGTGAAACTGCAATTGGACCTTTAACCCATTGGCTCCCATTGAAGTCCACTATATGGAGAAAAATAGAATATTTTTCTCAAAAACCATAATTTCTTTGCGAATGAAGAAAGAAAGACATGAAAATCTTGGATGACATGGGGGTGAGTAAATGATGAGGTCATTTTCAATCTGGAAGTGAACTTTAACAGTGATGGGTTGGTTCATGACCAATTTGTCATGTGACAAATAAACTGAAGACCGGGAAGTGAACTAATCATCTATGTGTGTACGGAAAATTTGGGTGTTAAAAACGAAATATTGGAACTGTTCAAATTAATGAAATGACTCAAAGGTTAGTTCATTTAATTTAATGTCAATAGGGATCCAATCTTACTGTCACTAGTTCAACTCACACTGGATAGAATCTTTTCATCTTCTCATTATTGTTTGCTACTTTATCAGTAAAATAGTTTCACTCTTGAAAGCTCAATTTGTCAGTTACCAAGCTGCTATTTTTGCAGTAGACTAGTTGTCACAAACAGCTATTTAGTATGTGTAAAGACATGCAGTAATGTCATTTCTTTTTTCTGTGCAGAAACACTCCCGGCTGCTGATGTAGAATACGCTGCGATCAAACTGCAGAAGGAGGAAGAGGTTCAGTACGGCGAGGTGACATTTACTCCAAACCGCTCAAATGCTCAAAAGCGACCTCAGGAGGAGTGTGTTTATTCTCAGGTGCACTGATTCTAGCTGTCTAAAATCACACTCTCCCTGGGCAATAAAGTGTTTAGGTTAACTTATGTCTCACTTTTGGAAGTTGTACAGTTTATTTAAAGCACATAACTCTCTGCGTATGTCAATTAGATGGTACTGTATGCTGATATGCTGTGTTATGGACTGTTGAGTGTGAGCTTTAACGGATGTGTCTGAGCTGAACTGTGAGACACTGAGTAAGCAAGATAATAGAAAAAGGAATCAATTGCATGCCATTTTCCATCAGATAAGCAGTACTGTTTTTAGCACTTCTCTGTTTGTTTGGCAGCGGTGACTATTTGACAGCAAAAAAAAGGCTTAAATAAAAGTCAGCTTTTATTCATGAATACCGAGGAGGTGATCGATGTGCAAAGAAGTGTTTAAAAAATCATGTAAACACAGCAATTGGGTGAGATTTCAGAGCAGAAATTTTGAATTTACAGTAAATTCAGTTTATGAGTTAAAACTTCTGCATTTGGCAGTCTGGAGTGAGCTGAAGCAGTCAGTTTATTTAAATGGCACACGTTGCTTAAAAATGTTTACAGAATGTTTCTGTTTACAGAAAAATACTGCTGTAATAATATCTTCAATTTCAGATAAAATTCCCAGATAAAAAGTCTATAGCTTGAATTCACAGTAAAAGCATCTGCTAAGGCCAGAAATATAAATGCACTCAACTTTGTTGCTTTCTTTAAAAATTAAATGTATTCATTTAAGGCGAGACACTCCAGGTGAACAGGTAAAAAAAGTAACTAATGGTTATCACCTTACTTACCCAGTTGATTGATTACATTGATCATTTTTTGTGTTACAAGTTTTCTATAATTTATGCAAATGAGGCATTATTTAATGAAATATGCGCTTATTTGCATACATTTCTAAACACTGGATGAAGTGTTTTCTTCTTTAATTTATTTGATATATTAGAGTTAAATGTTTTTACAGAGGGGATTTTGGGCGTCTCATTTTGTCTCTCCATAATTCAGAAAAAAACTGAAAGAACAGAGAAAAACATGTATATATTTTTTTTTACTATTTTTGGGGAAATAAAATGTTTAAATTGAATTGTATAAAATCAAGCTAATTATATATGAACAAATCCCTCTGTAAAAACCTTCAGGATATAGACAGGAATACAAATGTAAAGTTTATTGTGTGTAAGTGCTACTGAAGTGGAGATTTATGGCTCAGTGTAGAAAAAAAACTGAGCCAAAAATCTGAGAAAACACCCATTTAAAAATATGTATTGTAATTGAAACCTATACCTTTTGGGTGTTTTCTTTCCACTTTTCTGAAAAAGCACTTTATGAAAAACCAAAAAGCCCATAATCTTAAACTTGACAGGTGCATAAAAAACGTACTCGGTTACTTTCGTAACCTCGGTTCCCTGAGATACGGGAACGAGTACTGCGTCTGTAAAGACGCTATGGGAAAAGCTCCTTTTCTCCTGAGACTGAAGCATTTCAATAACGCAGTGTAACTGCACGGCCATTGGTTCGTGCAGTGTTAAAGAAACGAACCAATGGCTCGGCAGCGGAGATGCACAAACCTATGGCGATGATTCGCGCCCGATCGCGCCAAAAGGGGCGGAGCATCTGGCTATATAAGCGAGCATTTCGCCATAGGGAACTCAGGTACTTCGACTGAAGCGACGACTGAGTCGTGCAGCTACCTAGCACGGCCAGCAACGCAGTACTCGTTCCCGTATCTCAGGGAACCGAGGTTACGAAAGTAACCGAGTACGTTCCCTTTCGATACTTTCACTCGTACTGCGTCTGTAAAGACGCTATGGGGAACCAGTACAATCCCGCCGTGCTTAAGGTAGAGGAACGACTAACATGACCCTAGCACTAAAGGGCTAATAAGGGCCAATTTGTTCGATCAGATAGCCTGATAAACATCCGTTCCAAGGAATAAGTACACTTGGAGCTCCACAGAGGCCAAGACGCACTACATATAACATACTGGTAACACATACCACTATGTGGAAAGGACCCGAGTCTGTAAGACTGGAACGTCCAAGTTATAAAATCTAGCAAATGTGGACGGTGAGGCCCAGCCTGCCGCCGCACAAATCTCTGCAATGGAAACCCCGCTAGACCACGCCCAAGACGAGGCGATGCCCCTCGTTGAATGGGCCCTTACTCCCATGGGACATTGTAGGCCCAAAGAGGAGTAAGCCAGCGTGATGGCTTCCACAATCCATTTGGATAATCTCTGTTTTGTGACCGAACACCCCTTGGTGCGGCCACCAAAACATACAAACAGCTGTTCTGACTGCCTAAAAGGGGCAGAACGCTCTATATAACATCTCAGAGCCCTGACAGGGCAGAGAGGGTTAAATCCCTGGTCTTGCTCCGTAGGAGGAAGAGCCAAAAGGGAAATAATCTGGTCTCTAAAGGGTGTAGAGAGACTTTTGGGAACATACCCATGCTTTGGCTTCAGGATGACCTTAGAGTCATTTGGCCCGAATTCCAAGCAAACGGGGCTCACAGAGAGCGCCTGTAAATCACCCATGCGTTTGACTGATGCTAATGCCAATAGCAGGGCAGTCTTCAACGTCAGGGGGCGAAGGCCTATGGACTGAAGCGGTTCGAAGGGAGGGCCCTTCAGGGCCCTCAACACTGTGGGTAAGTCCCAAGACGGAACCGTGATGGGGCGAGGGGGATTAATCCGCCTTGACCCCTTTAAGAAACGAACGACCAAGTCGTTCCTTCCCACAGATTGACCGTTTACAAGGTCATGGAATACCGCTATAGCTGCAACATAGACCTTGAGCGTGGAGGGGGATCTCCCCTTATCCAACAGCTCTTGCAAGAAGGACAATATCACAGATATGTCACATAAAATTGGGTCCGTACCGCGGGTGGAACACCAGGCGGAAAAGACAGACCACTTGAGATCGTAGAGCCGCCTCGTAGAGGGTGCTCTAGCTTGTGAAATAGTACTCAAAACCGACTCAGGGAGACTTAAAGGCTCCCGTCTAGAGCCCAAACGTGCAGCGCCCACAATTCCGGTTGGGGGTGCCAAATCGTTCTGTTCGCCTGTGTTAAGAGATCTCGTCTCAGTGGCACGGGCCATGGTGCTCTTGAGAGCAGCCTGGGAAGATCTGGAAACCAATGCTGGTTCTGCCAGAATGGAGCCACTAACAGGACTTTGAGTTTCTGTTCCCGCACTCGCCTGATGACCTGTGGCAGCAGAGCGATAGGAGGGAATGCGTATAACAGGAGATTGGGCCATTCTTGGGTCAATGCGTCCTGTTCCTTCGAAAAATAAATTGGGCAGTGATGATTGTCCTTTGAGGCGAAAAGATCTACTCGCGCCCTGCCAAAGACAGCCCATATTTGCTGAACCGTGTGAGGGTGAAGCGTCCATTCGTCTGAGGAGACGTTGCTCCGAGACAACATGTCTGCTCCCTGGTTCAGTTTGCCTGGCACATGCGTCGCTCTTAGAGAGCGGAAGTGCAGCTGAGCCCATTTCAGGAGACGTTCTACCATCGTAAATAGACGTCTCGACGAGAGGCCCCCTTGGTGATTTATGAAGGACACCACTGTCATGCTGTCCGAACGGACTAAGACATGGTGACCCTTCAGCGCAGGTAGAAGGGTGTGAAGGCCTAAACATACTGCTAGCATTTCCAAGCAGTTGATGTGAAGGCGACTCTCCGCTTTCGACCATAGGCCGAAAGCAGGCTGGCCGTCGCACAGCGCCCCCCAACCTAAGTTGGAGGCGTCTGTCGAGACCGCTTTCCTTCTGACCACCAAGTCCAGGGGAACGCCCTGTTCCATCCATTGAGCGCACCTCCAAGGAGCCAGGGCTGCTATACAGGCCCGATTTACCTTGATGCGCTGGCGTCCCAAACGCCACGCTTGAGGAGGAACCTTTGGTTTCAACCAGAACTGCAGGGGGCGCATCTGAAGCAGACCCAACTGAAGTACTGGAGATGCTGAGGCCATAAGGCCGAGCATCTTCTGAAAAACCTTGAGAGGGCGAAGGGCTCCTATTTTGAAGGAAGCCGCGAGCCTGCGAATGGCTTGGGCTCTCTGCGGCGCAACTGCTGCCTTCATTTGACATGAGTCGAAAACTGCTCCCAGGAACGCAATGCGTTGGCTGGGAGACAGCACGCTCTTGGCAAAATTGACCTTGAGTCCTAGGCACTCTAAGTGGCTGAGGATTAAGGCTTTGTGGTGTGTTAGCTCGCTTTCTGACTGGGCTAGGATGAGCCAGTCGTCCAGATAGTTCAGGACGCGGATTCCCATCTGTCTCAGAGGGGAAAGTGCTGCGTCCATGCACTTTGTAAACGTGCGAGGGGCTAACGACAGTCCGAACGGAAGGACTGTATATTGATATGCCACTCCCTCGAAGGCGAATCTCAAGAATTGCCTGTGATGGGGGGCGATCTGAATGTGGAAGTATGCATCCTTCAGATCTAGTGAACAAAACCAGTCCCCTTTGCGTATCTGCGAGAGGATCTGTTTTAGTGTAAGCATTCTGAACGGCCGTCTCATGAGGGCGCGATTCAGCTGTCTGAGGTCGAGGATGGGGCGTAGACCGCCATCCTTCTTTGGAACGAGGAAGTAACGGCTGTAAAAACCTGACTCGCTCTGTGTTGGGGGGACCGTTTCCACGGTGCCCTTGGCCAACAGATTCTTTACCTCCAATCGCAAGACGTCTGCGTCTTTGCTGCGAACTGAGGTGGTGATCACACCATGAAAGCGAGGAGGTCTTCGAGCGAACTGGAGTACATAGCCTCGTTCTATTATACCCAAAACCCATTTTGACACTCCGGGGATGGCTTGCCATGCCGCGGATCGTGTCGCTAGGGGCTGCAATGGTTCGCACAGCTGTATGCTGTCTGAAAGCATTGGAAGAGGAAATTTGCTCTTTTCTTGAAAATGTTTGTTTTTTATCTTTCCCGCTATCACAGCGGTTTGCTGTAAGGGCACTGATATAAAGGGCCCGTGAGTTACAGCTACATTTTTTACAAACATGAGTTCCCTTACACTCGGAACAGAACGGAGTGTAGAAGGGCTTAAAAGAGGCACTTTGGGGGCTGGTCCGGCTGCTGCGAGACTTGGCCCCTCCCTCTTCCTGCTGTTGAGATCAGGAAGACGCTGGCGGCGCCTGGTCCAGCACCACTCTTGGCCGAGGTCCCTGACGCTTAGGGAAGGGAAAGCGCTTGGCTGGGCGTGACCGAGGACGGAGCTCCGTCTGAGGCGCTGGTTGCGCAGCTGGGGGCGTGGCTTTCGCAGGCTGCTGAGTCGGCGCCGGCTTGGGGCGACTAGGAGCCGTTGCAGAGCTCGAGCGTTTGGGCAGGAAATGTCGCATAGCTTGGGACGATTTCTGCGCCGCGGTGAAGCGCTCCGCGAAACCCTCGACAGCTGGGCCGAACAGGCCGGTCGGCGAGATGGGGGAGTCAAGGAAGGCGACCTTATCCGCGTCCTTGATCTCCGTCAAGTTAAGCCACAAGTGGCGCTCCAGCACCACTAAACTGGCCATCGATCGCCCGATCGCCTGAGCCGTCATCTTCGTGGCGCGTAACGCCAAATCCGTAGCGCTACGTATCTCTCTGAGCGGTGAATCGTCCAGGTTCAACTCGTCCAGACCGCGGAGGAGCTTTGCTTGGTACACCTGGAGTACCGCCATAGAGTAAAGCGCTGAAGCTGCCTGTCCAGCAGACGAATACGCTCGTCCAGCGAGGGTAGAGGTCGTTCTGCAAGGCTTAGACGGGTGTGACGCCCTCGCCTTCCAACCGATAGCGGTGGGCGGGCAAAGGTGCGCAGCAACTGACTCGTCCAGCGGGGGCAGCTTCTCGTAGCCCTTTTCCTCAGCGCCATCGACCGTGGTGAGGGCAGCAGAAGAGGAAGTATGAAGGCGGGCGGAGTATGGAGCACGCCAGGACTTAGAGATTTCGTCGTGGACTTCGGGGAAGAATGGTGAAGCTCGCTGACGAGGGGCCTGGCGGCGCCCCGGCAGAAACCATTCGTCCAACCGGCTCCTAGAGGGCTCCTCGGGAGGAGACCATTGAAGATCCAGCTCCTCAACAGCTTTAGATAGGACGCGGAACAGTTCGGCGTCCATACCGGCGCTGGCGGCGCTGGATTGCGCAGACGGCAAGGGGGCGGGGTCATGGGAAGAGCCCGACAACTCCTCTGCGTCAGATGCGGCCAATGACATGCTGTCATCCTCGCATTCACTTCCTCCGAAGGAGACCAGATCGCTCGCAGCCGCAGAGGGACGCTGGTCAGGATGCAGGAAGAGAACTGGCGATTCCTCTCCATGTGGTGAAGGCGAGGCACGCGGGGTCTGAGCCGGCGTGAGCTCGCCTGTCACCACGCTCTTAGATCTCTTGCCCCGCTGCTTCTTCCTAGCAGGCTCTTGCGAGGAAGTAAGCGGGAGGGCGCGAGAAGCGGCGTCGCTCTCTGAAAAGAAAGCTAGCCGCGAGCGGAGGGAAGTGAGACTCATATTCCCGCAGTGGGAACATTCCGTCTCATTGAGCGCAGCCTCAGCGTGGGCGTGACCCAGGCACGGGACGCACTCAGCGTGAGTGTCAGCGGCGTGCAGAGGGGCTCTGCACGAGCGACAAAAACGCCGTGGCATTTGGAACAACGCCGTAGAAATTTGCTCTTAATTTGCTCTTTTAGATGTTCGCCGGATAGCAGCAGGGAATCAGCTCCGGAGCGTCAATCCGCCGAGCAGTGAAGATCCGCTGCGAGGCTCGTCAACGGCGAAGAAGAGGCTTGCTTGAGCGAAGTCTGCGTAGTCAGTCTCTGCGAAGATCAGAAGTCGTCGCTGAAGAAGAAGGATCTGAGTTCCCTATGGCGAAATGCTCGCTTATATAGCCAGATGCTCCGCCCCTTTTGGCGCGATCGGGCGCGAATCATCGCCATAGGTTTGTGCATCTCCGCTGCCGAGCCATTGGTTCGTTTCTTTAACACTGCACGAACCAATGGCCGTGCAGTTACACTGCGTTATTGAAATGCTTCAGTCTCAGGAGAAAAGGAGCTTTTCCCATAGCGTCTTTACAGACGCAGTACGAGTGAAAGTATCGAAAGGGAACAGCGTTTTTGCCTGCGGTGTCTACCTTTAAAAAGATTTCATTTATAATTTTTATTAAACTATTATAAACATTAGCATCATTAACAACAATAGTAGCATTCTGTAAATCTGCTTTGAAACAATATGGTTTTGGCCAAACACTGTAGATTAATGCTGTTTTGATTGGTTTTTAACCCGTGGAAATGGTGGATTTGGAAATCCTAGCGTGGACTTCAGAGAGACGGTGGAGAAGTTCACTTCCAGAACAAAAATTTACAAATAATGTACTCACCCTCTTGTCATCTAAGATGTTCATGTCTTTCTTCCTTCAGTCGATGAGAAATTATTTCTTTGAGGTAAAAATTTCAGGATTTCTCTCCATTTAGTGGACTTCTATGGTGCCCCCTGAGTTTGAACTTCTAAAATGCAGTTTAAATAAAAAAAAGGGCTCTAAACAATCCCAGCTGAGAAAGACGGGTCTTATGTAGCGGAACGATCGGTTATTTTATATATATATATATATAAAAAAAGTTTTAAAAAAAAGACAATTTATGTCTTGTCTAGCTCTGTGTGAACTCAGTTCACAGTTAGGGTCGGTCAAAAAACTCCCATCTCATTGTTTCATCCAACTTCAAAAGTGAATGTTTACAAAGTGAATGTTCAAAGAAGATCAAATGCTCTTTGCAAAAAAAAAAAAAAGGTAAAACAGCGATGTAGGGTGATTTTTGAAGTTGGAGAAGAATGTGAGATGGGAGAGCTATAGACAGGACAAGCATTTGAGGTTAAAAGTTATATAAATTGTCAATTTTTTTAGAAAATGACTGATTGTTTCTCTAGATAACACCCTTCTTCCTCGACTGGGGATTGTTTAGAGCCATTTGAAGCTACATTTAAACTGCATTTTGGAAGGCACCATAGAAGTCCACTATATGGACAGAAATCCTGAAATGTTTACCTTAAAAAAACTATTTCTTTACGACTGAAGACAGAAAGTCATGAACATCTTGAATGACAAAGGGGTGAGTACATCATTGTAAATTTTTGTTCTGGAAGTGAACTTCTCCTTTAATTGTGGTTTCCTGATTTGTTGTTAATTTATTTACATTATATATACAGTTAAAGTCAAAAGTTGACATACACTTTACAGAATCTGCAAAATGTTCATTATTTTACCAAAATAAGAGGAATCATATTATTTTTTGTTAAGTATTGACCTGAATAAGATATTTCACATAGAAGATGTTTACATGCAGTCCACAAGAGAAAATAATATAGTTGCATTTTTATAAATGACCCTGTTCAAAAGTTGTGTGTTGTTACCTGAATGATCCAAGGCTGTTTTGTTTAGTGATAGTTGTTCATGAGTCCCTTGTTTGTCCTGAACAGTTAAAACTGCCTGCTGTTCTTCAGAAAAATCCTTCAAGTCCCACAAATTCTTTTTTTTTTTTCCGTGTGTGTGTATTTGAACTCTTTCCAACAATGACTGTATGATTTTGAGATCAATCTTTTCACACTGAGGACAACTGAGGGACTCATATGCAACTATTACAGAAGGTTCAAACACTCACTGATGCCCCACAAGGAAACAAAATGCATTAAGAACCAGAAACGTTTTGAATTTGAAGATCAGGGTAAATTTAACTTATTTTGTCGGCGCCGATGGCCTTGTGATACATTGACATACAGCGCCGTTGCGCTCCGGGCGTCCTGTGTTCGAATCCTGACTCGAGGACCTTTCCCGATCCCGCCCCCCGTCTCTCTCCCACTTTGCTTCCTGTCACGTCTGATCTGTAATATCATAATAAAGGCAAAAATGCCAAAAAAAAAACAAAAAACTTATTTTGTCTTCGGGGAAACATGTAAGTATCTTCTGAAGTGTAGTTCTAAATGAAAAAATATGATATTTAGTTAAAATAAGAAAAATGTACACATTTCTATCCTGTTCAAAAGTTTTCACCCCCAGCTCTTAATGCATTGTTTTTCCTTCTGAAACATCAGTGAGTGTTTTAACCTTCTGTAATAGTTGCATATGAGTCCCTCAGTTGTCCTCAGTTGTGTTGTGAGTGTTTTATATAATTTTGAAATTTTATTTTAGTTTTAGATTTAGTTATTTTGAACGAATTTTTGTATGTTTATGTTTTTTTTATATAGTTTTAATTTCCTTTTTCTATAATAACCCTACACTCAAAAAGAATTCAAAAACAATTTGATTAAGATGGATTAATTTTGAGTATTTTTTAGCTGTGAGCTTAGAGAGATGGAGATGTTGCCGTTGCATCTTCATCTTCTTCCTCCTTCAGCAGCGTCACTTTACAACACCCAGATGGCTAATGATTAACACACACAGAATAACGTCCTGCCTTTATCTGTGTGGCTGTAAACAGGCTTTCACGAGAAAATGGAAAAGGAAATAAAGTCCTGTCGGGATGTTTAGAGGAATTCATTCACGTGACCAAAGTAGCATTTTAATTTCAAAAATATGATACTGTTCCATTCTTCATTTTCAGTGTGTTTTTTTTTTGTGCTCGTCAAGATAAATTGTAAAATAGTGTGAACTGTGTAAAAAACTTATTTTTGGATCCTCAATAAAGATACTGAAGTGTGAAAAAGGATCGTAATCTCTTGATGTGACAGACGAGACACTGCACTAATAGGCTGAAGTGCGGATCTATTTTTAAAGCGTGAGCCGTACAGATGCTGTTATATGTGGATGTATGTCATGCACACTGACTATTTGACAGTTTTTCTTCTCTATTTTATCTGGAACACAGATGTGTGTTTGCATGTCTGTCAGGTGTACTTAAAGGGATATGAACAATCTTTATTTTCTCATCTATTTTTCTCATTTTAGTATTTTTTTGGCAAATGACTTTCTCCAATGCTGTTAGAACTGAATACTAGGCCCCTATCTCAGTACTCAATTCTGTTTCTGTGGAAAAATTACACTTTTATTCTTCCTTAATAATTAACTTTTTCGAGCTCCCGCAAATTTTACTTTCACTTAAAACAGCCAATGAAATCAGGGATTAAAGTTCTCCGTCGCTACGACGGATTTCCTTTAATTGCAGCAAGACTATGATGGAGCTTCTAACATAGTGACGCCGCTCGAATCATTCACAGTTGAGTAATTAGCAAAAAACACAGAGCAGAGCTTGAATTTCAGCGCGGGTATTAAAAACACTTATTGGAATGTATCATTTTTATGTGCTTTTGAGTCTTGCTTATTTAAAGTGAAAGAGAGACTCGCTTGCACGCTCTCTTACGCCGGTTTCACACTGCACGCGTAAGCAGAGCGTAAGCAGGGCGTGCGCAGCACGTAGGCAGAGCAGAAGCGGCGCGCATCCATTTTCCTTTCACACTGGAAGCGTTTGTCGCGCGCAGCTGAACTGCAGCTTGTGTACTTCCAATATAGACAAGTATTGTTCATTCAGTCACGCATTTCAGGTGTTCTCCAAGAACTGTCTGTCATGTGCTTTGATTTGTGATATGTTGTAGATTTAAGTAGCAAATTAGAAACGCTAAAATATTGAATATATTTTTAGACAAAGATCGTCTTAATGATTACCAGTTAGGTTTATGATAATTATAGCAACAGTTTTTCAATAACAAAAAGAATATGTAAAATTATGGTATTTTGGTATTTGTTTTACATTTGTTGCCATGACATGGTTAGATTCATATGATATTTTCATATTTTTTTATGGTGGTTGTCCAACTTTGAGATAATCACCACGTTTATAATGAAACCATTATATTTAAAAACATGTTAAAACATCATATAAAAATATAATTTGTTGGTACCACTGTAAATCTATATTAAATAATTATAGGATCTCCTTCAGTACTTTCAGAATCTTCTCTTTAAAAATGATTTTATTTCTGTATTTTAAAATGTTTTACATTAACATTTTAATGGCAGTAGTATGTTTACTAATTAGCCTACTTG
>NC_133376.1:10533343-10655843 GCF_049309525.1 Garra rufa
CTCTTGTATATATCAAAACAAGCAGAAAATAGTACAAACTTTGCTTACGTGATTGTTTTGAACAAGTAGGCTAATTATAGACATTATTTACAAACAAATGCATTATTTTTGCTGGTGACGCCGGTTTCACATACTACTGCCATTAAAATGTTAATGTAAAACATTTTAAAATACAGAAATAAAATCATTTTTAAAGAGAAGATTCTGAAAGTACTGGAAGGAGATCCTATAATTATTTAATATAGATTTACAGTGGTACCAACAAATTATATTTTTATATGATGTTTTAACATGTTTTTAAATATAATGGTTTCATTATAAACGTGGTGATTATCTCAAAGTTGGACAACCACCATAAAAAAATATGAAAATATCATATGAATCTAACCATGTCATGGCAACAAATGTAAAACAAATACCAAAATACCATAATTTTACATATTCTTTTTGTTATTGAAAAACTGTTGCTATAATTATCATAAACCTAACTGGTAATCATTAAGACGATCTTTGTCTAAAAATATATTCAATATTTTAGCGTTTCTAATTTGCTACTTAAATCTACAACATATCACAAATCAAAGCACATGACAGACAGTTCTTGGAGAACACCTGAAATGCGTGACTGAATGAACAATACTTGTCTATATTGGAAGTACACAAGCTGCAGTTCAGCTGCGCGCGACAAACGCTTCCAGTGTGAAAGGAAAATGGATGCGCGCCGCTTCTGCTCTGCCTACGTGCTGCGCACGCCCTGCTTACGCTCTGCTTACGCGTGCAGTGTGAAACCGGCGTGAGCCTTTTAAACCGTGATTGTGATACATGTGATACATGATTTTATGGTGAAATTGTTATTTTTCGTGCGAATCAGGTCAGATTTGATCAAGATCGATGCACTGTGGCTTTAATCCAGCGTAAGCGTCGCAGCAAAAATAGACTCGGCGCCAAAACGATCGCGGCACTGACGCTTCTGCTCTGCTCCTGCTACGCGCTGCCGCGCCGTCCCTGCGTGCGGTGTGAATGCTCTAATCTGTTAACATGGGCGCCGAAAAAAATACGCGCTGCTTACGCCCTGCTTACGCATGCAGTGTGAAACCGGCGTTAGACCATTTTCTGTGCGCCCACAGATCACATATCTCATTTGTGTTCCAGAGAAGAATAACAGCATTATTTTGTTGAAAATCTTACTTAAATACTCACAAGTAAAGATTAACTTAGTACTTGATTATGTTTCCAAAGCAGAATCACACTAACAATTTACATGTATTTTTTAAGCTTCCCAAAGTTTTTCACTTAAACAGCCAATAAAGTTTTAATAACTATAATAGGATATTATTTAATGATAGTATATCTCTGCATCACAAAACCTTTTGACCTCTCAGTGCTTTATTTAATTAATTATTTTTGGACCCCACTGAGCTTCATTGTATGAACAAAAACAATTGAAACATTCTTATGACTTTTTATGCGTTTTCTTTTGGACCCCATTGACTTCCATTATATGAACATGTATATATCATATCTCATTTGTGTTCCACAAAAGAGTAACATTATTGTTTTGTTAAATGCTCACAACTAAAGACCAGCTTAGTACTTGATTTTGTTTCCAAGCAGAATCACGCTTGTATTATTCCTTAACAATACCTAATACTTTTTTAAGCTCCCCAAATTTTTATACTTTCACTTAAAACAGCCAATAAAATTGTGTAAAATATAATAGGAAATTGTTAAATTATAGTAAATTCATCCCTATATAAATATATATGTATGTATTTATTTATTTATTTTTAAACCCCATTGACCTTCATTGTATGAACAAAAACAATTAAAATGTTCTTATTCAACAGAATAATAGTATTATTTAGCTGAATATCTTACTAATACTCAAAACTGAAGACTAACTTCACACGTTGGTACTTTTACTTTACCAAATTTTACTTTTAACTAAAACAGCCAATCAATTCAATTTTAGCATAAAATATATTAGGACATTATTGAATTTGCTTTTATTTCACTACAGTTTTTGACCAAAAATATTTTTTTTGTTCCAAATCTGTAGGACTTTATTTTTTCTGTGAAAATGTATTAGATTTTTCTTTTGGACCCCATTGACTTTCATTGTATATATATAAAAAAAGGTTTTGGTATATATCATGACGTATTATTTTGTTGAATATCTCACTTAAATACTCACAACTGAAAACTAATTTAGTAACTGATTATATTTCCACACTTGTATATTAATAATTATAATAACAACAATATTTTTATTTTTATACTTATTATTTTAAATGATGTGTAAAATATAATAGGACATTATTGAATTATAGTAATTTATCCCTGTATCCTAAAAGTTTTTGACCTCTCAGTACTTTTTTTTTTTGGAGCGCATTGACTTTCATTGTAGGAAACAAAAACATTGAAACATTTATATTTGTATACCACTGAAGAAGAAGAAGAATAGTATTATTGTGTTGAATATCTTACTTATATACTTAACTCAAGGCTAGCTTAATACTTGATTCTTTATCATTTTTTAACAGCCAATGAAGTTCTTTTCAGTGTAAAACACAATAGGATCTGTTTGAATTACAGTAAAGCAGTTTTGTTTATAAATATTGCTAAAGATGGAACTATATTTGATAGAAGTGTGGCTTTTGACACACATTTTGACCCGGTCCTCAAACTTTTGACACCTGTGCGTTCCTTCAGATGAGGGTCAATGGTGGCATTGTGAAACCGATCAAACATTAACAGTTCAAACGCGTGATCTTGAAGGACATGAGATGAACGTTACTGGCATCAGGTCTTTATTGGCTCTTTAATTGACATGAATCATCTGACCGAGCTGCAAAAACAGGCCACACCCGTCCCGTCCGATGACGTCCGTACGGCCCGCAGCTTCTGCTCGACCTCTGGCTTCTCTGTCAATGATTGACTGCGCTGAATACATGCTGGTCGCTTCAGCTTCTGTTTTTATCAATAAGCTGTGTTTGTTTCCTTGTGTTATCACGACTTATGATCCACACGGCTCATTGTGATCGGTAAACACTCACACGCCAACGGGTTTCCACCCTCTCAAAGTACAGCGTGATTTAGAGCTTGTCATTGTGTGATTTAGTTCAATCTGATCAACATGTCAAGGTCATATTTTCTGTTTTTCCAAATAAACAAACCACCATTATAATGGATTAATTATCTAATGTCTTTATAATGCATTATATATAAAAGCTTCAAGTTTATACACCAAATAAAAAAGGCATTTCAAAATATTTTATTTAAAAAAATGGCTTACTATAAGAATTGTCATTGAGAATAATGGCAGTTACAAGAAACTCTTGTATCAATACAGGGAATTTGGATTTTGGAAATGTGCTTAATTGTTGTGAAAATGTGAAAATGCAATAAAATCTTAATCTTAAAAGTATTCAATTTTGTGAGATTCAGAATGTCAGGAATTTTGCATTCTCCTCAAATATGATCTTTTATTAAAATTATTCACTTTTTAAAATTAAATGAAGGACACCAGTTGACTCCTTTAAAAAAAGTTATTTTTCCATCCTTCAGTAGGTGAAAAATATTAAAGCATAGCAGTAGTGATACAAATATAGTCATCAAATCATCATCAGTCGATAGTGAGGTCATATCAAAAGCAGTTCGAAATTTAGAAAGCATTATGTCTTCAGTCGTTCAACATATTCTGAGATAATCATTTTTTACAAAAATTGAAATACTGTGCACGTTATTCACAAGAAAACGTGTTTGCGTGTCATTTGTGTAGTGCAATATGAACGCTCCACTCAGTGTCACTGAAACCGTGTAAACATGTACTGTTTATCCTTCTGTTTGGAAGAGTTTTCAGTATTCCTCTTTGATGCTAGTCGATATATTGTCTGTCATCAAGCCGTTATTGGTGCTGCTGACCATGGCGGTGTTGACGTGGCTGGACGCATTGACCGGTGTAGGTGTGGAGCTCTGCTGAGCCTGCTGGAGTCGTTTCTTGTTAATTTTCCTTTCTTTGGCTCGTCTGTTTTGAAACCAGATCTTCACCTGTGAATCACAGAGTCAAAATTATTTACCTGATTGAACAACCAATGACACTTCAAGCTGTATGTGTATTTATATACAGTCAAGCCAGAAATGATTCATATCCCTGGAAAATTCTGACTTATAGTTAATTTTATTTAACCAGTACGTTTTTTTTTTTGACCGGAAATGACACAGGCTTCTCCCGAAAGATAATAAGACGATGTACAAGAGGCACCATTGTGGAAAAAAAATCACAATGATTTCTCAGCTTTTATTTACATTTGAACAAAAAGTGGCATGTCCAAAATTATTCATACCCTTTGCAAACTGTCACAGTCTATGGGAAAATCCAAAGTTCTATACCATTCCAAATAGTCCAAGCTGTTCTAAAGCATCCTAATTACCCTGATTCATTGGGAACAGCTGTTTTAATCAACTCAACAGGTGAAAAACAGAAGCTCTCTGCTGTTGGTTTGTGGACAGTCATGGCTAAGACAAAGGAGCTCACTGAGGACCTGCGGCTGTGCATTGTGGCTGCTCACAAGTCAGGAAAGGGCTAGAAGACCATATCTAAATGTTTTGAAGTTCCAGTGGCTACAGTGCATAGTAATATTAAAAAATACAAGATGTTCCGCACTGTGAAAAAACTCAGAGGACGTGGTCGGAAGCCAAAAGTGACACCTGTGCTGGCCAGGAGGATAGTGAGAGAGGTAAAAAAGAATCCAAGGATCACCACCAAGGCCATCCTGATGAATCTGGGCTCTGCTGGTGGCAACATCTCAAGGCAGACAGTCCAACGGACACTGCACACCACTGGGTTCCACGGAAGCAGACCAAGGAGGACACCACTTCTCCAGATAAGGCACACAAAAGTCCGCTTGGCCTTTGCAAATGCTCTTCTGGACAAAGAAGAAGACTTCTGGTCTTCTGTTTTATGGTCAGATGAAACAATAATTGAATTGTTTGGCCACAATGATGTAGCTTTCATTTGGCGTAAAAAAGGAGAAGCCTTCAATCATAAGAACGCCATCCCCACTGTCAAACATGGTGGTGGGAACCTAAGGTTTGGGGGTGTTTTTCAGCCAGTGGACCAGGGAACCTAATCACAGTAAACGGCACCATGAAAAAGGAGCAATACATCAAAATTCTTAACAACAACATCAGGCAGTCTGCAGAGAAACTTATCCTTGGGCACCGGTGGACATTTCAGCACGACAACGACCCATAACACACAGCAAAAGTGGTGAAGAAATGGTTAGCAGACAAAAACATTAACGTTTTGCAGTGGCCCAGCCAGAGTCCTGACTTAAATCCAATTGAGAATCTGTGGAGGGAGCTAAAGATCAGGGTGATGGCAGAGAGACCCTCCAACCTGAAAGAGTTGGAGCTCATCGCTAAAGATAAATGGGCAAAAATACCAGTGGAGACATGCAAAAAGCTGGTCAGCAATTATAGCATTTGAATGCTGTAATAGCCAATAAAGGCTTTTCTATTGATTATTGAGAAGGGTATGAATAATTTTTTAGTTATTTCAAAAAGGCATTGCCTATCATCTTCCTCTTTCTAAAAGATGCAGCACTTTTAATTTAGGTGTTTTTCTTGTGGTTTCTAATGTTTGCATGCCACAAAACCTGCATCTAATTCTGTACAGTGACATCATGTTCTTTCTCAAGAAACTCAGTTATAATAAAACAAATCTCACAGCATAAGGTTCGCAGGCTTGTTCGACTTCCTCTTTCTATGCTTTATCGACCTACCTGGCGTTCTGATAGGCTGAGGGCCACCGCAAGCTCTGCTTTCCGTCTGATGGTGATGTAGCGGCTGAAATGAAATTCCTTCTCCAGCTCCAGGCGCTGGACATCACTGTACACCACTCTGTATTTGTCCTTCGTCCGTGTCTTTCCGCCTGCCATCACAACAGTGATATTTTTAATTTTTATATTCAGGTGTGGTTACTGAAGAAGGCTTTTGAAAATCAGTTTATAGATATTACTGGGTTTTGGGGTTTCTGTTTGTGTGTCAGATTCCACTTACTGAATTTATTGTATTTAGGGCAAGAAACCCCAAGTCAATAGGGTACAAAATGTATAATTTAATAATTGTAAGTTTTTTGTAGTGTTATGTTTAAATGTGCAAACTGGACATTATCTAAAGAAATATGCACAATTTCCATGCATTTGCAGACTCTTTTTGAGAAAACCGCCTTAAGAAAGATGCATTGTAATTGAAACCAGACACAAATAGATTAAGTGTAATAATAAAAACAGGCAAATGATATATTAACAAACTTCTCACTAAAAATATTCAAAATACAGATAGGAATAAAACTGCTAAGTTTGGTGTATGTAAGCACTGCTGAAGTGGAGAAAAAACTCTTTAAAATGTGAATTGTAATTGAAATCTACAAATGCAAATACTTATATAATACTTGTATAATAGATGAAATCAGGCAAATGAAAAAATCCCTCAGTAAAAATCTGCAAAATATAGATAGGAATAACACTGCTAAGTTTGGTGTAAGCACTGCTGAAGTTGATAAAAACTAGTTTTGAGAAAAACCACCTTGAAAAATATGTACTGTCATTTAAATCAGATACAAATACATAAAGTGCAATAATAAAATTAGGCAATGATATTTGAACAAACTCCTCAGTAAAACTCTTCAGAATATAGATGTGAATAAAACTGTTAAGTTTGGTTTATGAAAGTACAGCTGTTGTGGGGAAAAAAAAAACTCTTTATGTATTGTAATTGAAATCTACAAATGCAAATACATAAAGTGCAATAAATAAAATCAGGCAAATGATATGTGAACAAACTCTTTGATTGATTGATTGTCATTTTATTTCAAATATGCAAAAAACATGTCAACAAGACAGAAATAAAAAAAAAAAAATAATAATAAAAAGTCATTCAGACCTCATTAAAAGTCTTCAGAATATAGATAGGAAAAAAACTGTTAAGTTCGGTTTATGTCAGCACTGCTGAAGTGGAGAAAAAAAGTCAAAATATGAATTGTAATTGAAATCAACAGATGCAAATACATAAAGTGCGATATATAAAATCAGGCATA
Organism: Garra rufa; assembly: GCF_049309525.1. NCBI lineage: Eukaryota > Metazoa > Chordata > Actinopteri > Cypriniformes > Cyprinidae > Garra > Garra rufa. Next base: position 10,540,446 of record NC_133376.1, read on the forward strand.
TTAACAAATTCCACAGTAAAAATCTTCATAAAATATATAGGAATAAAATTGCTAAGTCTGGTGTATGTAAGAGAGAGATGTGAGGATATGGAGAGCGTGGTGAACCACTTCCATATTCCTCTGACACTTTTGGTTCCTCTTGAGATGTTCTGTTCATCTGAAGTGTTAACCTTTGCTAAAGCACATGACCTCATCTTAGCCCGCTGAATGAAACTCACAATCTTAAGTCAATTAAAATGTGATTGCATTACATTAAAAAGTTATAAAGCAAGTGTCTAAATCTGCTTTTCTTAGATCAACTTTACATTTCCAAGCCTTTTTTTGCAATGACCTTTAAACCAGAAATCAGACATTTAGTGAGTAAATTCAGAGTTCAAATATGTTTTAAGTCCATTTTGTAATACTTCCTTCCTTTTACTTTTACTAATAAACAGACGGGTGTCAAAACCTCAAGAGTTTTAGTTAACGGATTGATTGGAGTGTCATCGGTATCAGTAGCTTTAGGATTTCAGGCTTGTCTGTTTGTAAATGAGAGTTTGGCTTTAGTAACGTCCAGAAAACTCAAACTTTACTAAAGTAGCACAGTTATAAATGAATCCAGCACTGAGGAGGTTAAAGACTGTCTCCAAAAAGAGAACAAACCCTTGAGCATTCGAGAGATTTCAGATTTTTGGAAATTTGTTTCATTTCGTGGAAATTTTTCCTGAGAAATGAAACTGACGTTTACATTATCACAAACATCATAATTTAGTTCAACTTCAGTTCAAAAAAAATAAAAAATACTATGCTAGTAAAAAAATAATAATAATAATATATATATAATAGATTTAAAATGCATTTATTTTATACTAAATATAGTTCAAGTCTATTAGCATATTTACTGACATATCGCTTGAGACTGATATAAACATTGTAATTAAACTTTATTTGGAGAACTACATGTGCACAGTGCACATTTCTTCATATCAAGCCTAAAATATGTTTATTTGGACAACTTTGAAGGCGAAAATTATTAAAACTTTAACTTAAAAAAAAGGAAGAAACTAAAAATAACAAAAAATAAATAAATAAACTGTTCAAAAATAAATAAAATACTACTTGCCAAAGCACTATTTCTAACTTTGCTTTAGTTTTACTAAAATTCAGTCAGTTTCCATGAAATAAAAAAAATTAAAACGGTAATTACGACATTCTAACAATTATGAGTCTTATTCTTAAAATTGTGAGTTTATATGTTGCAATTCTGAGTTTATATCTCACAATTCTGAAACAAAAAAAGAAATCAGGAAAAAAAAGTCTGAATTTTAAGCTTTTTTTTTTTTTTTTTACTGCTGGGCAACGATTAATCATGATTAATCGCGATTAATCACATCCAAAATAAAAGTTTTTTTATATATACATAATATATGTGTGTGTGTGTGTGTGTGTGTGTGTGTGTGTATGTGTGTACCTGGTATTCATCACGTTGTGGGGACCAAATGTCCCCACAAGGATAGGAATACCAGTAGATTTTGACCTTGTGGGGACATTTCTCAGGTCCCCATGAGGAAACAGGCTTATAAATCATGCACAATTAGTTTTTTTGATGAAGTAAAAGTATGCACAATCTCCTGTGAGGGCTAGGTTTAGGTGTAGGGTAGGTGTAGGGCCATAGAAAGTACGGTTTGTACAGTATAAAAACCATTACACCTATGGAATGTCCATATAAAACATGTAAACCCAACGTGTGTGTGTGTGTGTGTGTGTGTGTGTGTGTGTGTGTGTGTGTGTGTGTGTGTGTGTGTAAACACATACAGTATATATTTTGAAAATATTTAAATGTATATATTTATATATTATATATATGTTTAATATATATAAACATAACCTTTTTCTTTAAATATATACATGCATGTGTGTGTATTTATACATACACACACATATATACATAAAAACTTTTATTTTTGATGCGATTAATCACGATTAATAGTTGCCCAGCACTACTTTTATTCTGTCTAATAATTATCTAATAATCATTATATAGATATTAGATATAAAAGGATCTTCCTTTGCATCTAACTGAAATAAACTGTTTACATTTTCTTTCTAATATTTTAAATTGGTTTCATTTTTGTTTTGTTTTTATTGTTTTTATTTGAATTTTCAATAAAGTTCTAGTAATTTTGTTGCCTTTTTTTATGTGTATATAGTATTTATTAATTCTGTCTCCGTTTTTGTTTTAGTCATTATTTTAGCATGTCAAGATAAACTAAATTAAAATGAGAAATGTAGCTGATATGAAATAAGGTAAATAATTTTTTTTAAAGGTTTTTAATATTGTATTTTATTTTTAATATTTTTAATTAGTTTTATTTTTGCATTTTCTGTTTTCATTTTAATTTTCAATAAAGTTTTAGTCATTTTGTTTCTTTGTTTCTTGGTTTTTTTTAAGGTGTAGTTTTTATTAATTTTATCTCTGCTTCTACTTGAGTTATTATTTTAGATTATTAAGTTTGATATTTTATTTTATTTTTAATATTTGAAATTTTGGTATTTTCTGCTTTCATTTTATTTATATAAGATATAGAATTGTAAAAATAGTAACTAAACATGGACAAAACTGCATATCAGAATTATCTAAAACTACATTTTAAATGAAAATAGAAAATGCAAACCTATAAAAAATAATTAACTATTTAAATACTAGAAAAAACTACTTAGTATTGGTAAAACTTGTAAAAAAAAAAATAAAATAAAAAAATAATTTGGTTATTTATTTTAGGGACCAGTTCTCACAGTTCTCACTAACTATTAACTACAACTTCTTCCTCAAAAAACTAATTTGCTGCTTATTAATAGTTACTGTAGTAAGGTATTTAGTAAGTTTATGGTTAAAGGATCTAAAATATGGTCATGCAGAATAAGGCATTAATATGTGCTTTATAAGTAATAATAAACAGCCAGTATGATAGTAATGTGCATGCTAGTTAATAGTAAGAATTGGTCTTTAAAATAAAGTGTTACCCTTAATTTTAATTTTAAATGCTAGAAAACTAAAATAGCATCTCAGTGATACTAAAATAACACTGAAGCACACACACTGTCTGGACTGTCTGTCCTGAAAGCCCCTGAATGCAATTTTCATAGACTGAAACTCTTTCTCAACAGTTTTCTTCCCTTTTCTTGAGCAGCTTTGGCACACACACACACACACACAGAGTCTCGTCCCCTTATCAGTGAGCTCCGGTCCTCCCACAGTGCACACAGCAGGGTGCGGCGCTGCCTCAGACTCGCTGGCCTCTGCTACTATTAGCTTTTCACAAAATCTTTCACTTGGTTCGACTCTCAAGACGCCTTGTGTTTAGACACGAGGATGAATAATCGAGCGGCTAACGTTAGGCAACACCTTCATTCACTGTTTCATCCGGTGTCACACACCGCTGACTCACTGCGCCTCTGTACGATGGCGCCCTTGTTTATCTCTTTCCTTTAATGAACGTATGTGTCTGTGACATTACTAATGCATAACATGTTTGGTAAAAGTAATGGGAAATGCGATTATTTGTAGAGCGATTACGCCTTCTTGAACTAACAGAAGTTCTTGTTAAGTGGGCGTCAAAACATGTGCTCAGTCGAGTAGCTCTGTTTTAAATGGGTTTTAAATGGATAACTGATTTTTACTGTGGTTTATCTCTTCAAACCAGTTCTGAGAAGGCAAAAAATTAAACTTGGATGTGTGTGCACTCAGTAAATCAGGGTTTACAGTGTTTAACCTCATTATACGCACACGCAAAATCATCGCAATCATATGATGGCTGTAATAAAAACAGCATAAAGAGATAAAGACAGAAGCACGGATCAGCAGATGCCAGTCCAAACCTTAATGTGCTGCCAGACTAGACCGTATGTTACAGCATCACAGTCGTATTTTACTGTCACTATTATTATAATGGGTTTTATTAATATTTCATTTTAGTTTTTTTTTTTATTACATATTCATTTTGAATTTGATTTTAGGTTTAGTTATTTTAGTACTTTAACCTACTATTTAATTAGGTTAAACAAAATGAACATTAGAAATGCTTCCTTTGCATCTAACCGAAATAAAATATGTTTGAATTTCCTTTCATATTTGTTTTTAATATTTTAAATGAGTTTTATTTTTGTATTTTGTTTTTATTTTCATTTTAGAGTTTTAGTTATTTTGTTGCTTTTGTCCATTTTTTTGTTTATTTTTAAATGTGTATATAGTTTTTATTATAAGTTTTTTATTTTATTTTATTTTTAATGTTTCAAATGAGTTTTGTTTTTGTATTTTCAGTTTTCATTGTAATTTTTATTAAAGTTTTAGTAATTTTGTTGCTTTTGTTCTTTTTTTAGTTTGCTTTTTCAGTGTGTATATAGTTTTTATTATTTTAGCAAAAAAGGAATTTCTGGCATGTATATGTGGGTTTTTTGGGGCAATTTGGGGCACCAGAAAAATAACAAAATGAACATTAGAAATGCTTCCTTTGCATCAAACCGAAATAAAATATGTTTGAATTTCCTTTCATATTTGTTTTTAAAAATTTAAATGAGTTTTATTTTTGTATTTAGTTTTTATTTTCATTTTCATTAAGGTTTTAGTCGTTTTGTTGCTTTTGTCCATTTTTTAGTTTATTTTTAAATGTGTATATAGTTTTTATTCAATTGTATTATTAAATGTGTATTAAATTAATATGTCAAGGTAAACTAAATGAAATGGGAAGTGTAGCTGATATCAAATAAGTTTTTTATTTTATTTAATTTTTAATATTTCAAATGAGTTTTGTTTTTGTAGTTTCAGTTTTCATTGTAATTTTCATTAAAGTTTTAGTAATTTTTGTTGCTTTTTTATGTGTATATAGTTTTTATTAATTTTACCTCTGTTGTAGTTTTAGTTATTATTTTCGTACCTCAAGTTAAACTAAATGAAAATAAGAAATGTAGCTGATATTTTAAAAATTCAGGTTTTTAATATTTTATTATATTTTTAATATTTTAAATTAGTTGTATTTTTCTATTTTCTGTTAACATTTTTATTAAAAGTTTTAGTAATTTTGTTGCTTTTGTACATTTTTTTATGTGTATATAGTTTTTATTTATTTATCTCCATTTTTGTTTTAGTTATTTTCCATAAATGAAAATGAGAAATGTAGCTGATATAAAATAATTTGAGATTTTTAATATTTTCTTTTATTTTTAATATTTTAAATTTGTTTTGTTTTTGTATTTTCTGTTTTCATTGTAACTTTCATTAAATTTTTAGTAATTTTGTTGCTTTTGTCCTTTTTTAGTTTGCTTTTTTAATGAGTATACAGTTTTTATTAATTTTATTTTTATTTTCATAGTTATTTTAGTACAAGTTAAACTAAATGAAAATGAGAAATGTAGTTGTTATAAAATAAGTTTTTTTAATATTTAATTAAAATTATTATTATTTTTTTAAGTAATAAAACTTTTTTACTTTTTTAAACTAAATGAAATTTACTAATGTTAGCTGAAATAAAATGTTATATATATACTGTATGTATGTATATATATATATATATATATATATATATATATATATATATATATATATATATATATATATATATAAAATTTGATAATGATGATTTTATTTCTAAAAATAAAAAATGATTTTATGGTTTCTTTTTTAGTTAACTATAATAACCCTGACATAACTGAAATAAAAGGTTTGTATAGTTGTTTATAGTCAGAAATGAATTAATAACAGTATTTCATTTTAATTACAATTTACTAATATCTTTGTGTGTTGCATATTTTATGCGTATTACAGTAATGAATCTGTTTATCTGTGTATTAGCAACATCTAACTCTATTCAAATTAAGTTTTTAATTGTGTCCAGTGGCAAATGTCTCTATTATTAACCAGTAGATCAAAATAAAGTCATATTTATCAGAAGCATTGGAAATATGTCACTGTTTTCCAATAGGGGGCAGCAGTGGATTGCATTTAAAAGAATGAAAATGACTTATTTATAAAAAAAAAATTAAAAAAAGCTTATAATGTAAATAGCTCATTTCCTCACGCATTCTTTCAGGGCAAGCTTTGGATCTGGGTTAGTCTGCTGTAATTATCTCTGTATAAAAACAATAGATATGTTACTATAGAGATAAGTAGGCCATTTAGATAAGTTAGGTGAGCCACGTACACATGTGTTTCTAAAGGAAAATAAAGAGTTTCATATTTTCAGCAGTGTTTCCTGAACATTCTCATCTATATTTGTTTTAGTCACATGATCCATATTCGCCGCTCATGTGACGATATCAGAAAGTTTGAACAGTCAAACACGATGAGCGCATTTGCATCTTGACCAACTGTGTTAGACAACGGCCCTTTGAGAGCTGAAGACTAATCTAATGAACTTCAGTTCCTCCTTTTGTACTGTTTAAGAAATACAACCATGTTGAAGAAATGTGGATCTGATATATTTGAATTAAATTGAATCAAATTGTTGAACGAATACAACAATAAAAGCATAAAATCCAGAGCATTACAAAGAAGATCATGTGACAAATTTACCAGAAACTTAAAAGCTTTTAAAACTAAATCGCCATGTTTCCCAAAGCTCTGTTTGTGTCTGAGCTTTATAGCTTCACCGACCTGACTGTGTGACATATTTACACAAATATTCCCTGAAGAGATTAGTTTATCACTCAGTAAACTATTAGCCATAATGCACTTCCGATAAGGCTGCAAACACTATTATTGGCTGTTCAGCTACATGCTCCTTCAGATCTGTAGATCATCAGAGATCAAACAGATGAATTCTGCAGGTATTTTGATCTCTCTGCTGTAACGAACGAGTCATAAACTGATCACATGTAACTGACGTTACATGTGACGTCACAGAAAGCAGCATATTTCCACAACAGATACGGTTAGAACACTTATACATGTTTTTCATGCAAAACTTTCACTTTCTGTACTTATAAAATGGTTCATATAATGGTTATGGGTATTTACACTGGGCAATACTGATATATACCATGGTACTGTATGATTTCCATATTGATAAACCATGGCTTTTAGCTGGTATAGTCAAATGGTTTTGCATGTTCAAAAGAAGTTTTGACCAAATAATGCTGCACAACTATGGTATATTAAAAAGCAAGCATATTATCACATGGTACATGTCGAAAAGCATGGTATGACCATGATGCATGTCCAAAAACATGATATTTTCAGTGGTATTGTGCAAAAACACTGGCCTACTATGGTATATTTTATAAAAGCATCCAATTAAATGGTATTACTATGACATATGTCCAAAAACATGGTATTTCCAATGGTATTGTTCAAAAATACTGGGCTACTGTTGTATATTTTATAAAAGCATTAAATTATATGGTATTACTATGATATATTTCCAAAAACATGGTATTTCCAATGGTATTGTTCAAAAATACTGGGCTACTATGGTATATTTTATAAAAGCATCCAATTACATGGTATTACTATGATATATGTCCAAAAACATGGTATTTCCAATGGTATTGTTCAAAAATACTGGGCTACTGTGGTATATTTTATAAAAGCATTAAATTATATGGTATTACTATGATATATTTCCAAAAACATGGTATTTCCAATGGTATTGTTCAAAAATACTGGGCTACTGTGGTATATTTTATAAAAGCATTAAATTATATGGTATTACTATGATATATTTCCAAAAACATGGTATTTCCAATGGTATTGTTCAAAAATACTGGGCTACTATGGCATATTTTATATAAGCATCAAAATGCATTGTATGACCATGATGTAAAAAACATGATGTAAAAAACATCTAAAAAAACATGGTATTACCAATGATATTGTTCAAAAACACTGGGCTACTATGGTATATTTTATAAAAGCATCCAATTACATGGTATTACTATGATATACGTCCAAAAACATGGTATTTCCAATGGTATTGTTCAAACATTCTGGGCTACTGTGGTATATTTTAAAAATAGTATCAAATTGCATGGTATGACCATGATGCATGTCTAAAAAACACATGGTCTTACCAATGATATTGTCCAAAAATACTGGACTACTGTGGTATATTTTATAAAGCATTAAATTATATGGTATTACTATGATATATTTCCAAAAACATAGTATTTCCAATGGTATTGTTCAAAAATACTGGGCCACTGTGGTATTTATAAGCATCAAAATGCATGGTATTACCATGATGTATGTCTAAAAAACATGGTATTACCAATGATATTGCTCAAAAACACTGGGCTACTATGGTATATTTTATAAAAGCATCCAATTACATGGTATTACTAGTATGATATATGTCCAAAAACATGGTATTTCCAATGGTATTGTTAAAAAATACTGGGCTACTGTGGTATATTTTATAAAAACATCAAATTGCATGGTATAACCATGATGTATGTTTAAAAAAACATGGTCTTACCAATGATATTGCTCAAAAACACTGGGCTACTTTGGTATATTTTATAAAAGCATCAAATTACATGGTATTACTATGATGTATGTCCAAAAACATGGTATTTCCAATTGTATTGGAAAAAACAAAAACAATGTACTGTTGTTGTATTTTCTAAAAAGCGTGAAATCACATGGAATATGTCAAAAAAACAAACAATGGAATTGTTCAAAAAACAATGTACTGCCATTGTATATTTCCAAAAACATGGAATCACATGGAATATGTCTAAAAAACATGACATTACCAGTGGTATTGTAACAAAACACTGGGCTATTATTGTATGGTTTATAAAAAACATCAAATTACATGGTATTACCATGATGTTTGTAGAAAAAAAATGTGGTATTAACAATGTTATTGTCCAAAAACACTGGCCTATTATGGGATATTTTATAAAAGCATCACATTACATGGTATTACCATGATGCATGTTTGAAATAACATGATATTACCATGATACATGTCCAAAAACATGGTATTTCCAATGGTATTGTTGAAAAATACTGGGCTACTAAGGTATATTTTATAAAAGCATCAAATTACATGGTATTACCATGATGTATGCATACAAAACATGGTATTAACAATGTTATTGTCCAAAAACACTGGTCTACTATAGGATATTTTATCAAAGCATCAAATTGCAATTATAACAATTTAATTTGGTATTGCTATGACCTGTGTCTAAAAAAACATGATATTTCTAATGGTATTGTTGTCTTAAAACATGGTATTACCAATAATATGGTCAAAAACAGATTTTTTTTTTTTTTTACTAATGTATATTTCATAAAAAGATAGAATTTCATGTCTAAAAACATTGTATGTTATTGTCCAAATGCATTGTGCGACTATGGTAATATTTTATAAAAGCATTAAATTACATGGTATTACTGTGATACATGTCCAATAAACATGGTATCACCAATGATTTTGTCCAGAAATCTGTACTGCTGTAGTATATTTCATAATTACAAGGTATTTTTATGACCTATGTGTGAAAAATATGGTATTATCAAAGGTATCACTACTACTATTGGAATATTTCTTAAGCACTAAAAAAAAACTTGGCATTACTATAGTACTTTTTTGGATGGTGTGGAGTAAGTGAAAGAGTGTGCTGTGAGTTAATAAAGGGTGTAGGGCTCAGGAGAAGTGCTGATGTCTCACCCTGGTTCACGGGAGCTCCGGCGCGTCTCATCCAATCCGGCGGCTCATCTCTCTCCACCGGCGCGCTCGGACCGCCGCTCAGCAGCCCCTGGTCCACCGGCGGAATGACGTTGACCTCCACGCCGTTCACCGGGAGCGAGTGACCCGTCCCGTGGCCGTAGAGCGGCGGCCAATCCTCGCGGGAACCCGGGCCGAACCCAGGACTCCACGAGCTGCCGGTGTGATGCAGGTCATTCCCGAGGGCCGGACCCGGGTGGTATCCGCTGTAGTCCGGGTATGGCGCGGACGGGTAGACGTTCAGGTGAGGCTGGCTGAGGTTCAGGTGTCTCGCCGGGTTGCCGTACATGGCCGTGTCCAGCAGGAAGCTCACGGACATTTTCCTTGCAAGCTGAAAGTTTTACTTTAACTGAACTTCACCTTACCGGAGTGTCGCGGGCGCGCGTTTGTTTGCCCAGCGCTGACGTCACGCCAGGGACACCCACCTGAGCTGATTTATGACACACGCACAGGTGCCGCTGACAGGCCGGAAGGGCGCCAGATCAACCGAGTGCCCGCCGTCGACGCTTTATCTCTTTATCTTTGGCGACGCGACGCGACAAACGCTCCATTATAATAAAGTTAAGAACATTTACAACAAAACTTAACAGAAAGGTCAAACTTTGACCTTTCATATAATGAAGCTCACGATGAAGAAGATATGAAAGATGATGATGATGGTAGGCTATGTCAAAAATGATAAAGATGATCTAATGAGGGACAGATTGCGCGTAAGCTAGTTCAAAGTGATGTTAATAATATCTAGCAGTGATGAAGTTCACGATGAGGATGATGTTTGAGGTGATGAAGGCCGTGATGATGTGGTGTTGGTTGGTCTTCGAGAGCCAGAGCGGCGCTCGTGACTCTTTACATCAGAAAGCGCTCGTGCATTTCAAAGGGTCTCGCGCGCCGCACATCAAAGAGCCGCAATAAAAGCGACAAATGAGCGCCACTGTAAATCAAGGCCTCTGTATTCAAATGATGATGACACGCGGCTTCTGCTTCCTCTGACAGTCGTGGGAAGCACAGGACAAGTTCATCGCACTGGAGCCGCTCGTACTACAGTAATACTGCTGCTTTACATTAACACTTACACTGGCTTGTGTTATTCAACACGTACGGCTCATTACTATACGATTTATTATCACGCTGTATTATTATTATCTACACTTTATAGCCTATTGATTTTATTGGCTAGCTGTATTACAGTAGCTATATCCTTATTTACAATATTATTGCATTGATTATATACAAATACACGTTTATTATACCTGGATTATTATATAGCCTTTAAAACGAGTGATGGTTTTAAATATAGGCAATCACGGTTTTGTTTAGTTCTGTTCTTCTTGATTGATTGATTGATTTTATTTGACCACTTAAATATAAAATAAAATATGAAAACAGTACTCTGTGTCATACATTAAAATACATAAATAGTCAGGGATAACGCAATAAAGCCCAAAGACTTATTTCCATTGTGGTCCCTAATTTCCATTGTGGTCCCTAATTTCCATTGTGGTCCCTAATTTCCATTGTGGTTCCATTGTTGTCACAGAGTAAATATAAAGCGTAAAGATGATTAAACACTTTGCACATAGTAGTTTTGAGTTTTTAAATGTTTGGATTTACACATACAGTACACAGTTAATGCTGAATATGTACTAATGGAATTGAGTCACAGGCAAACACTGATGTTCATATAATTATGGGGACATTCCGTAGGCATAATGGTTTTTATACTGTACACTGGGTCAAATACAAATATGGACAAACCCAGCAATTTAGTTGTTTTGACCCAGAGGTAGGGGAAATGTTTAACTGTTATATTTAGTTTAATTATTGTATAAAATTAACTATATGGCTGGTTTAAAATGAACCCAAAAATAGTTGTAAATTACAAATCAGACACATAATTACTAGAGGCATCAGCAATAATCAAAAGGTGAACATTTAAAAAACATTTAAATTTAATTTTATAGCAACAGTTTGGACAGGACCCTTTTCTATTCTAACATGGCAATAAGTCAAGGTTCAAAAATAAATTATTGATTCAGTCAGCGTGGAAGAACTTGACTGGTCTGAAGAAAACCAAGTCCTAATCCCAGTTGAGCACCTCTGGTGTGACTTTAAATGCAGACCTTGAGCCAAAAACTCATCACAAAACACCAATGACTTGTACATGCACTACATGGACAAACGTACTGGGACACCCCCTTCTTTAGAACAGAAAAAAAGGCACTTCCAAAACTGTGGCAACAAATATGAAAACATAATTAATGCATTATTGTATAATTGTTATATAATTGCATTTCCATCTCTGTTGCAACAGTTTTGGATATGTCTAAAATGACTGTACCCATACATACAAGTCATATGTGTTTGGTGATGAGTTTTTGGCACAGGGTCTGCATTTAAAATCACACCAGAGGTGTTTAGCTGGGATTAGGACTTGGCTTTATTCAGACCAGTCAAGTTCTTCCACACGATTTGAACCTTGCCTTGTACACAGAGGCATTGTCATATTAGAATAGAAAAGGGTCCTATCCAAAATGTTGCTATAAAATTAGAAGCACACAATCCCCTAGAATATCATTATATGCTTAAACATTAAGATTTGTAACCATGGAAATTACTAAAGTAGTCAAAACTGTTCATTAGATGGGGTGTCCCAATACTTTTGGCAATATAGTGTAGTGATGTACTCAATAAAAATGCCCTGCAACTGTACTTTTAGTATACTAAACTAGTATACTCAATGTCTGCTAAATTGGAACAACTAATTATGTGCTTAATGCACTGTAATTGTGTAGAAGTAGTCCTGAGGTCCAACTAAAGATATTTGAATGTGCTAAAGTGGAACTACTGCAATTATATCTTAGGTACTCATTAAATACCTTGCATTTAAAGACCAATTTTATTCAAAGATCATACAATTCTCATTAGTGGCATGCATAATATTGAGTAATGTGCATTGTGCACACATAGTACTCCAAATAAAGTTTAATTATATTTTTTTATATCAGTAGATCTTGAGCGGTATGTCAGTAAATATGTTAAAAGATTGGAACTATACTTAGTATTAAATTAAAATTAATGTATTTTAAATATAATAATATGTGATCCTGGACCACAAAACCAGTCATTAATTGCACAGGTATATTTGTAGATATTAAGTATGCTCCATGAAGATTTTTTATTAATGACCTACCGTAATTATATCAAAACTTAATTTTTGATTAGTAAAATGCATTTGGACAACTTTAAAGGTGATTTTCTCAATATTTAATTTTTTTTGCACCCTCAGATTCCAGATTTTCAAATAGTATCTTGGCCAAATGTCCTCCTAACAAACCATACATCAATGGAAAGCTTATTTATTTAGCTTTCCGATGATTTATAAATCTCATTTTCAAAAAATGTACCCTTATGACTGGTTTTGTTGTCCAGTGTCACATGTATTAATAAATGTTAATTTCCAACCTCTTTTTGGGCCATTTTATAGCAATGTTTACGCAATAGATGAGTTATATGAAACTACACAAAAGGTTGATTTCCTGATTTATTCATGGGGTCAGAAAATGTCCCCACAAGGACTAAAATTACTGCTATTACTATCCTTGTGGAGACATTTGGTATCCATAATATAGAGAATACCTGGTGTACACAAACACACACACACACACATATGTTGCTTTTTATGTTTTTGGGGACTCTTCATAGGCGTAATGGTTTTTAAATACTGTATTTTCTATGCCCTTACCACAATCCTACACCTAAACCCTAACCCTCATGCAAACTTTCTGCATTTTTACATATTTAATAAAACATTTGTTTACTTTTTAAAGCTACTTTAATTATAAGGACTCTTGAAATGTTCTCATAAAAAACATTTATCTTGTTATACCAGTGTAATACCCATGTCATTAGACACATATAGTATGTGTCCTTTATTTAAGTCTACTGTTTTTTCTTTAGCATTTGAATCAGATGCTAATTTTAACAATAAAAAAAACTGATTTAATTTTATTATTTATTGATATTTTCCCCTCATTATTATGATATCAGCTATGTAACCATAAATGTTTTTATATATATGTGACCCTGGACCACAAAACCAGTCTTAAGTAGCACAGGTATATTTGTAGCAATAGCCAAAAAATACATTGTACATACATACACTGTCAAAATTATCTGTTTTTCTTTTATGCCAAAAATCATTAGAATATTAAATAAAGATCATTTTCAATGAAGATATTTTGTAAATTTCCTACCGTAAATATGTATCAAAACTTAATTTTTGATTAGTAATATGCGTTGCTAAGAACTTCATTTGGACAACTTAATTTTCTTAATATTTAGTTTTTTGCACCCTCAGATTGCAAATTTTTATATAGTTGTATCTCGGCCAAATATTGTCCTATCCTAACAAACCATACATTAGTGGAAAGCTTATGTATTGTTGTATAAATCAAAATTTCAACAAATTGACCCTTATGACTGGTTTTGTGGTCCAGGGTCGCTTATATAAACACACAGTAAATCATCTTCATGTGTGTCTGTGTTTGTCCTCTAGGTGGCAGTAAACAACTGTCAGAGACTCACTAAGGGAATTCGTAACTTTTAACATTACCACAGACAGTCACTTCCCAGTCATTCTCCAGACTGACACTGAAATCTAATTAAACTTTTCCCAGTTTAATTATATTAATTTTATAATTTACCTAATTATAAAAGTTTGGAATCAGTCAGATTTGTAATGTTTTTAAAGAAGACATTTCTGCTCATCAAGGCTGTGTTTATTTATTTAACAATACAGAAAAAACAGTCATATTGTGAAATATTATTGCAATTTAAAATAGTTGTTTTATATTTTAATATACTTTAAAATATAATTTATTCCTATGATGTAAAGCTGAATTTTCAGCAGTGATAGTAAAGCCTTACATTGTTAGAAAAGATTTCTATATTGAATAAGTGCTGTTCTTTTAAACTTTTTGTTCATTAAAGAATCCTGAAACAAGTATCACATGTTCAGAAAAAAAATATTAAGCAGCTGTTTCAAACATTGATAATAAATCAGCATATTAAAATGATTTCTAAAAGATTATGTGACAATTAAGACTGGAGTAATGATGCTGAAAATTCAGCTTTGGATCACAGAAAGAAATTATATTTTAAAGTATATTAAAATATAAAACTGTTATTTTAAATTGCAAAATTTCATAATATTACTTTTTTAATGTTGAATTTTAAAATAAATAATTAAAATTCCATTTAAATTGACCTTACTTTATAACCAATGGATTCTGGAGAAAGCAATATTATGGCAATATCATATTTTAGTCAGAGGCGATGCTTGAAGTTAAAAACATCTTAATGATGGATTTGTTTCTTACAAACAAGTAGCTTTTGGCTTCACAAGACGTTAACTGACGGATTGGAGTGATGTGGATTACTTGTGCATTTTTGTGATGTTTTTATCAGCTGTTTGGACTCTCATTCTGACGGCACCCATTCACTGCAGAATGAAGAAACAAACTCATCTACATCTTGGATGGCCAAGAGGACATTTTTAGCAAATGTTCATTTTTATTTTTAGGTGAACTATTCCTTTAAGCTGCGCTGTGTCAAACGTTCTCCCATGCATGTCATTTCTCATTCTCTCTCTCTCATACACATTCTCCCTCTCGTCCACTTAAATAAGCATTCTCAAGTGTACAAACTCGCACAAAGTTGATCCTTGAGCAGCGTTTGGGATCTCTGGTCATCTCTCCTCCTCCATTTCCTGTCTCAGATGAGAGTCTGAGCTCATAAGTCATATTTGAAAAGGTCCAGCCTTACATCCTCAGAGCGACCCGAACCTCTGACCTGCAAACTGCAAAAACTCAAACTATTTGCGTAGTAAGACAAGGAAACAAAAATGATTTTATTAATTAGATCTTGTTTATTCTAGATATCTTTCAATTGCATGGATGTGTAAATATGTTTGCATATATAATGACTAATTCCTAATTATACCAAAGTTTAGTTTATACAATATACAAATACTGTACACACAATATCTATGTTAACTTACAGTGTTGAACAGAAACTCGTCTCATTTCCTAAACAAAAATAAACAGCTCTTGAGATGTATTTACTGGAAAAAAAAGTGATTCCACCCTCAGTAAAAAAATAAAAAATCCCCGTAGTTCACCAGATGTTTATCTTAAAATAGATAAAAAATAAGATTATAAAAGCAGAAATGAGGTTTTATTGTTAGTTTTGCCCTTTCTGGGCCAGATATAGTTTCACACTCAGCATTTCTCAGACATCTGTTAGTGCGATCCAAACCACAGCGCTTAAAGCGGGACGTGTGGCGCTGCAGTTATCCGTCGTACAACTGGATATTTCCCTCTATGAAATCATATTTAACAGTTTATTAATCTCAATAGGGAATAATTTCTGTTCAGATCACATTTCATCCTCACTCATGAGGAAATCTTCCATCCTTTTTTAAAGAGGAAAAATATCTACTGCAGTTTGAAAGTTATAGCCTACTTCTTTTAGTTGTCATAAAAAAGCAAAACAAAACTTTAGATTATATTAAACTTTAAACATGCAACATGCACATATTATGTCACTTTATCCACCTTTTTTTCGTAAAAGTGTGAGCGACCATTTGTAAATTTTGTTGGGTCTGGCTTCCGGTCTCATACGCATCTAGCTAGTTTTAGCTGTACAAAACAGATTGTTTTGCTGCTTAATATTGCAAATTGGTTTGTCTTAGCATGTTATTTTCATGCTTAGTCTCTAAATCAAGCTGTCTAGTGCCACCATAAAGTCGAATGAACACCAAATTTAAAAAATCGTAAGGTAGTTTTTTTATTACTTTTAATAGTTTGAAAAAAGAACTACTTTTTCGAACTCCTCCTATGGTTTGTCTAATTTTCACCAAAATTGGCTCAGATCATCTTCAAACCATGCTGGCAAAATGTTATAGAATTCAAGTTGATTAGTCAAAACACGTGAACGAATTCGATGAAGAGCACACAAAAATGGATGTGAGGCTATATCTCCAAAACGGTTTGCCGTATTGAGACCAAACCTGGTGTGTGTTAAACCTGAGGCTACCTGCACAGTTTCGGAGCAAAATAAAAATCACAAAACTGGTCTCTTTAGATTTGGAGGAGCATGTCGAGTCGAACCATACACAATTTTCTCATGTCAGCCATTTTGGGTGTCGGCCATTTTGAATTTTGTTATAAAATGCTATATTTTATGAACACATTGCTGTATCAATACGAAATTCGCTTCGACATCTTAACAAGTAAAAGTTAAGGTACAAAAATGCTAATAACTTTTGAAGGTATTAGCATATTGTAATGTATATTCTCAATAAATTCTTTGGGTCATGCTGAGAACATAGGTACCAATTTTGCCATAGTCGTCTGAACGTCCTGTCCACTATTTTGATTTATGTTGAAAACCTACTTTTTCAAACTCCTCCTAGACCGTTGGTCCAATTTTCATTAAATTTGGCTCAGATCATCTTTAAACCATGCTGGCAAAAGTCTATGGATTACGTGTTGATATATGAAACGGTTATCATTTAACACAAACGAATTTGCTGGAAAAATGCAAACTGTGTCTGAGGCAGTATCTCTGTAAAGCTCTGACATATTGACACCAAACGTTGTATGTAACAGCACCACCTGTTGGTCAAGTAATAAACTATTCATTAACCATTAATAATGAAATTTCCAAAAATGCCAATAACTTTTGATTGCATTAGCCTACTGTAATTATACTGGTCTCAAAATAGTCTTTGCATAATGCTGAGAAAGAAAGAATTTTGACATAGTCGGTCAATTTCCTGTCCGCCATTTTGATTTATGTTGAAAACATTTTTCGAACTCGTCCTAGAACATTCTTCTGATTTTCACCAAAATCTTCAGACTGTACTTACAAAGAGTTTTGTACAATAAACATTTGTGTAATAGAAATGTACATTTTTGTGTTGCTGTCTATGTAGAGTGTTCCTAATCTAATGGTCAAAGACAGCTGCCTATGTAGACAGCAAAATCAACACTAGTTTGTGTGTGTTAATGAGCTGTTTTTGAGCTGAGTGTGTTGCGGGGACATTCCAAGTTTTAGAGACTTTTTAAAGGAAGCACCTCCTCCTCCCAAATCCCAAAGGACTCACACACACATTTACTGACAGCAGCCCGACCAATTAGTTCCTTCAGTGGTTCTTTATGAGACGGAGCGCAGATAAAGCGAGCTGTGAGAGAATACAAAAGCTCCGAGAGCCACATGCTCCGCTGCTTCTGTTTACTGTCCTCATCTCACTCTGACTAATGAGAGCAGTAACTGATGACGAACCACAGAATCTGACCTGAGATCAGCTCGCAGACGTTTAACCGAACAGACGAAACGAGTCATTGCCGCAGGAGAGCTGATCCCGGGTCAGCGGTTATGTTTGACGTATGTAAGAATCACTGTTTTGGACAAAACTGCTGTCATACAGTCATTTTACACTCATATTATGGACATCAAAACGTGTTTTATGTTAATTTCGACAGCGGTGTTTTTCACAGAAAAAAAAAAAAAAAACAGTTTTGAATGACAAAAACTATGACAAAAAATGTGAATTCGGTCCGGGTTTCTATGCGCTGCTTTTTGACTAAATCACTTCACACATAAATGTCTGCTTGAAAGAATGAAGAACGTTGTATGTAAGATGTAGCCTAATAAAAATGCATATATATTTATGAGAAGTGGGTTCTTTACATTTTAATATAGGCCCTACGCTTCACGATGCCATAGAAGAACGTTTTTTGTCTAAATGGTTCCATAAAAAAACCTTTCACATCTGAAGAACCTTTCTGTTTCACACATGGCTTTTTTGTGGTGAAACAAGGTTCTTCAGATTCTAAAAAGGTAAGAAAGAGATGGTTCTTTAAAAAACCTTTGACTGAATGGTTCTTTGTGGAACCAAAAATGGTTCTTCTATGGCACCACTGTGAAGAACCTTTTAAAGCACCTTTATTTTTAAGTGTGTACACTCTTAAAAATAAAGGTGCTTCATGCCATAGAGGAACCATTTTTGTCTAAATGGTTCTATAAAGAACCTTTTACATCTGAAGAACCTTTCTATTTCAGAAAAGGTTCTTTGTGGTGAAAGAAGATTCTTCAGATTATAAAAAAATCAGATTATTAAAGAGATGGTTCTATAAAGAACCTTTGACTGAGTGGTTCTTTATGGAACCAAAAATGGTTCTTCTATGGCATTGCATGAAGAACCTTTTAAAGCACCTTTATTTTTAAGAATGTAAGCTAATAAAGAGACGTTATATGTCTTTTAAATATATTTCCTGTCTCTTTTGTCTGATACTTTTTATCTCTTACTCAGCTTGTTGGACTGAAGAAAAGTCAAATGAATGTCCAGTCAGTGGGTCACAAACATATAAACGCATACTGTATGTTTGTGTGTGTGTTGAGAAGTGCTGCATGTGTGATGCACATGTTTGCGTGTAGTTTCTGATGTATATGCATATGTTTGTGTGTGTGGGACGTGCTGTCAGACACACGAGGATGAATGTCTAATGTTACCGTATCTGGGTCCATCTGCATTCTCTGCTTGTGTGTGGTCAGAGAGTTTAATCAAACTGATCTCATAACAGTCTCGTTCTCATTGTTTGTAATTAGAGGATGTTTGCTGAACGGGGCAGATGAGATTTTTAGGCCCTTCACATGGATGGAAACATAGGCCTACAGCAAATGTTTCACAGAAGATCCTGCGCTGTTTTGACGTCTCTTTGAAACTGTTATTTTTTTGATTCAGCTAAATAAGCTAACAGACAGATTTTAATTAGTGCTTTGAATGGTTTGTTCCTTCCTGAAACAAAACAATATTTATGAGCATGACAAACTTTTTTAATAAAAACATGACTTGCTTTTATTAGTTTTATTCCAATTTATTGCGTTTCAGACTCGGCCGCTGAACCAAATTAGGATATGTCTTTGTTGCAGCTGGATTTTCAGTCAGTTTCCTTGAAATTAATGCTGCATGTCAGATTAAAATGAACTTGCATTTGTCTGATAGAAGAGTTTAAATTAAAGTTTTAACTGAACTATATCAGAAATAAATCAAAGCTACATTACATTAAGCAATAAATTCTATGTAGACCTATCTAACATCCAGTGGTGTGGAGTTTACTTATTTATGTCCTTTTTTTTTTTTTTTTTTTTTTTTTCATTGTGATTGATCATGCAGCATGTAATGGGTCATATCCAGAGCTGGAAATGTGAATTTCAAGGGAATTTCCATTTGTTATCCTCATAATAATCTCCAAAGGTCATGGACATTTCATACATTGAATAATAGGATTTTCTGCATCTGTCGTTAAAAAAAAAAAAATTATATATATATATAGGCCTATATATATATATATATATATATATATATATATATATATATGCACCTGTGTTTAATGATTAGTTAAAAGTCTGTCTCTGTTTTCAGTTCACTGTCGGTCCTTATTGTTGTATACGTGTGTGAGGTATACGTCTATTGAAGATTAATATTAAATTTCGTGTTTGTTAGAATCTTGTCTATTGTCTCGTCTCGTTCAGCACGAATCATAACACTCATGGACACCTATTTTATTTTAAAAGATGAAAAAAATCTAGCTCCTAAGATTTAAACCAAAAGATTCGTTATACACGCTCATGGACACCGATTTTAATCAAATGATTCAAAAATCTAGCTTTGAAGATTTGAACCAAACGATTTATTATACGCGCTCATAGACTTTGAATCAAAAGATAAAAAATATAGCTCATTCGATTTGAATTAACACCGATTTGAATCAAAAGAAGAAAATTCTCCAAAGATTTTAACCAAAATATTCATTATACGCGCTCATGGACACCGGTTTGAATCAAAAGATTCAAAAATCTAGCTCCGAAGATTTTAATAAAAAGATCGTTACACGCTCATGGACACCGATTTGAATCAAAAGATTTAAAAACGAAGATTTGAACCAAAATATTCGTTATACATGGTCATGGAACGAATCAAAAGATGAAAAATCTAGCTCCGAAGATTTGAACCAAAAGATTCATTATACGCGCTCATGGACACCGATTTGAATCAAAAATATTCAATTCAAAAATATAGCCCCTAATTCGAATCAAAAGATTCGTTGTACATGCTCATGCCTACGCGCTGCAAAGATTCGTTTCGAATTAAACGATTCGAAAAGTTGTCGAAACTTCGTGAAGCAGTGTTCATGAACGTGACATGGGATTATTTGCGTGTCAAGGAACAGCTGAATGACCTCTTTGCTTTAGGTTGAGTTGTATTTGCTGCCATTAAGCAAATTATTCTTATTAAACGACATCAGCAGGTGAAGCGCAGGATGAATGCCATAGTTCACAGTCACTCGACAATCGCTTTGAGAGTTTGAAAGTAGCCTCCTGCGCACTTTAACTAGCATTTGTAGGTTAAACGCTTGGAGTTTCTTAAATTTTAATTTTTTAAAGTTTTCTAAGTAATTAATTTCATTTCATCTAGCCATGTGCGAAAATGATCAAAACACGTCATCAAAATCCACATCAGCCTTCATGCGAATGCCGCCAGTTTATGCGCATATCAGGACTTTCTTAATTTCTTAAATGCAAATAAAATAAAATCATAAAAATGTCTGGATGGAAACCCAGCGGTAGGCCAGTATCTGCAGGACTGAGCAGCCGTGAGTGCCCTAAATCTTGATTTGGATTTGAGATGTCAGACAGAAGAACTGGGACAGTGACAGTGGATATTTTCCATCCAGAGGCGAAGATGAGCAACAGAGGAAACTGACAGTTTAAAGGAAAACCAGATGTTTAGAGACCATTTAAACAAGCTAAAGCAACATTTCCACTTAGAAATGGGAGCAGCTGTCATTTACTATATATATCGTTTATTTTAACTACTATATGTGCCTCTTTTATGTGGTTTTAAAGCTGCTTGTGGTCAACATTGTCAGGTATTTATAAAAACATTTGATAAATCAGGCAATATCAGGTAATCTTCGTCCTGATGGTCCTTGTTCCATATTTCACCTGGTATGATTCAACAAGTCTACACAGACTCTGGTAAGTTATTCATATTTTATGTTAATTATTATTAATTATTACTGTTACTATTATCATATTCATCATTAAAAGTAAGTATGCATTTGTTTTCTATGTTAACTTTGGCACACAAATTAAAGAATTTATTGGCACTTTTAAATAATTCCTGATGCATTTAAAAAATGTCATAAAGTAATCATATTTTGCATTTCTCAAGCCTAAACTGGAAAAAAAAAATCCCTAATCCCAGGAATGTACAATAACAAACTGTCTGTGACAAGCCAACATTGTAGTTCTTTGGCACAGAACCTTTTATTCCTGCACTTTTATTCGTTGAGCTCCTGTGTGTCTGTTCAAGGCCTCTAATGAGTCTCTGTTGATCAGGACATTTTGTGTTCACTCACACAATTACAGAGCGAATGCCAACAACTTCTCTCTCTCTCTCTCTCTCTCTCTCTCTCTCTCTCTCTCTCTCCCCCTGTAATAAAGAGAAAAGGTCTTACTCAGCTGTTGGACGTTGTTATGAATTTGCAAGCTACTCCTCTTGCTGCCTGGGAGAAAGAGAGAGACAGAGTGCCAAGATTGAAAACAGACCCTCGTACTCTGTGAGTATATGTGTATGTGTGAGCTCTCAGCACCATACGCCGCTATTGACACACCTTCCCTTCACCAAAACCGCACTTTATTCCAATGCATTTTCCATTTCTTCGCTTTGGCTCGAGCACTCCAATGCCCTGAAAACAACTTTCTCTCCTCTTTTTGTTTCTCCTTCTTTTCTTCTCTTCAGCTGGGCGCTTTATTGTGAGAGTTGCCAAAGTCCTCCTCATTTCCCTGCGGCTTGTGTTTTCAACGAAACAGAAACCGGCGACTGTTGCTGAGGAGTTCTGGCTGGGCTTGTGTTGTTGTGTGTTTCTTCAGATCTAGCGAACCTCTGGAAGACAGACGCCGCTGCCTTCAGCCTCGTTCTCAAGAGTTCTCCACACGGTACGGCTGCTTTTGTTTTTAAGAAACTATCAATGGTCTTTTATAGCTCAGCAACTGCTGTTCAAAAGTTTGGGGTCGGTAAGGACACATTAAGTTGAACAAAAGTTACAGTAAAGACGTTTATAATGTTCTAAAAGGTTTCTTTTTAAATTTCTATTCATCAAAGTGTAAAAAGTGTCAGTTTCCACAAAAATATGAAGCACCACAACTGTTTTCACCATTGATAATAATCAGAAATGTTTCTTGAGTAACAAATCAGCATATTAGACTGATTTCTGAAGGATCATGTGACACTGAAGACTGGAATAATGATGCTAAAAATACAGCAATTTTAACCTATATTCACAAAACATTTATTTTAAATTGTAATAATATTTTAAAATGTTATTGTATTTTTAATTACATAAATGCAGGCTTGGTTAGCAGAAGAGACCTCTTTAAAAAAAAAAAAAACATTAAAAACCTTACTGATCCCAAACTGATTGTATTTTCAGTTACCCATTTATATAAAGTGAAAAATGTAGATGCTTCTGCTAAAATGAGTCACTAGTCATCCAGTTAAAATATAGAGCAGTAAAGTGAATGTCAAGAGCAGCTCAGGTCATTTGATGAGAAAAGTCTGAGTTCCTGTTGACTTTTGATTGCAGACTGCAAATCTGAGCACAGTTTGAGACATTGTTGAGATTCCTCTGAAACCCTAGAAGAGACACATGTGAGATTATCAGGGTCTTTTTCTCAGGAGAAACAGGAGACATCTATATAAGCTTGTTTCCGGCAAGAGAGAGAGAGAGAGAGAAAAGTAATTGTCACTTTTTTCTCTCAAAGTTCTGGGGAAAAAGTCAGATTCAAATTTGCAATTAACTTTATTCTGTGAAAAAACACAATTGTGAGATGTAAACTCAGAATTTGGAAAAAAAAAAATCTGAATTGCAAGATATAAACAAAATTGTGACATGTAAACAAAATTAAGAGATATAAGCACAGAACTGTGAGAAAAACTCAGAATTGCTAGATATAAGTGTAGAACTGTAAGACAAACAAAAAAAGTGCAAGAATTGTGAAATATAAACCAAATTGCAAGATGTAAACACAAAATTGCGAGATGTAAGCACAGAATTGGAAGACAGAAACTTAGAATTGTGAGATATAAACACAACATTTTCAGATATAAACTCTCAAGGTCTTTTTCTCAGGAGAAACAGAAGACATTAATATAAGCTTGTTTCCGCCAAGAGATAAAGAAAAAAAATATTTGACCCTTTTTCTCTCACAATTCAGATACAAATTCACAATTACCTTTTTTATTAATTTTTTTTTATTCTGTGAGATTTGAAGAAAAGAGAGAAGAGAAAATAATCTGAATTGCAAGATATAAACTTAGAATTGCGATATATAAAACAAAATTGTGAGATATAAACTCAAAATTGTGAGATATAAACACAAAATTGCGAGATATAAAACTAAAATTGCGAGATATAAAACTAAAATTGCGATATACAAACAAAACTGAGATATAAACAAAATTGCGAGATATGAGCAAAATTGTACAATGTAAGCGCAGAACTGCAAGATATAAATGCAGAATTGCAGGACAGAAACTTAGAATTTGTAGATGTAAACACAAAATTGTGAGATATAAACACAGAATTGCGAGATAGAAACAAAATTGTGACATAAATGTCATTGCAAGACAAAACTGCAAGATGTAAACAAAACTGAGATATATATACACAAAATTTTGAGGTATAAACAAAATTGCGAGATATAAACAAAATTGTGAGATGTAAACACGAAATTGTCAGAAATAAACACAAAATTGAAAGATATAAATATATGATATAATATATAATATGATATAAATGCAGAACTGCAAGACAGAAACTTAGAATTTGTAGATTTAAACAAAATTGAGAGATATAAACAAAGATGTGACATATAAACAGAATCGCAAGACATAAACCCAAAACTGCAAGATACAAACACAGAATTGCGAGATATAAACACACACTTGCGAAATCTAAACACAAAATTGTGAGATATAAACAGAATTGTGAGATATAAACTCAGAATTGCAAGATAGAAGCACAGAACTGCGAGACATAAATGCAGAACTGGAAGACAGACACTTCGAATTTGCAGATGTAAACAAAGAATTGCGAGATAAACACAAAATTGTGAAATATAAATGCAAAATTGCGAGATATAAACTTAAATTGAGATATATAAAATATGGTGATATAAACTTAAAATTGTGGGATATAAACAAAATGGCAAGATATAAACATCAAATTGAGATATATAAACAAAATTGTGAGATGTAAACAAAATTGTGAGATATGAACTCAGAATTGCGAGATATAAGTGCAGAACTACAAGATATAAATGCAGAATTGCAAGACAGAAACTTAGAATTTGTACATATAAAAACACAAAATTGTGAGATATAAACACAGAATTGTGAAATATAAACAAAATTGTGACAAACAGAATTGCAAGACATAAACACAACTGCAAGATATAAACACAAAATTGTGAGATATGAACAAAATCGCAAGATATAAGCACAGAACTGCAAGATATAAATTCAGAATTGCAAGACAAAATTGCGAGATATAATCTCAATATTGCAAGATAGAAGCACAGACATACGAGACAAACTCAGAATTGCGAGACAAACAGAATTTGCAGATATAAACAAAGAATTGCAAGATAAACACAAAATTGTGAAATATAAACTCAGAATTGTTACTTTCTGGGAAAAAAAGTCTAAATTGTGAGATAAAAAAGTCGCAATTACCTTTTTAATTTTTTATTCTGTGGCAAAAAAAGAAAAAGAAAGAAATTCAGAAAACTGAGAAATCGTGAGAAAAAAAATCTGGATTTTGAGATAAAAATGGTTACATTTGAAAAGATTTTATTTTAATTTTAGTTTTGATTTTATTTATTTAAATTTGATTTAATTTCATATTAGCAAAAATGAAAGTCTCATTTTGCAGAAATAATTGAGACATTAAAGAGATCTGATCTGTGATTTTTTTTCCTTCTTTGTTTCGTGTTTATATGTGGATGTAACTGTGCTGGGTTTAGTCTGTGCTACCTTCATAGGGATGTTGGTTAGAGTGAGTGAGTGAGTGAGTGAATGAACCCTGCTGTGGTCGTTTGACTAAATAAACAGATCTGCTGCCCAACCTCCTCTCCATGTCTCTCTCCGTCTGAGACCCTGGAGACCAGAGCTTTAGCTCCATCCCTCCCTCCAGCAGCTGTATGAGCGACCGCTACAAAACCAGAGATCTCAGACAGAGAGAGAGAGAGAGAGAGACGAGAAGTTAGCAAGAACGCAGGCTTTTTCCTAGACATGCTTTTGCTCTGACGTCCAGGCGTCTGCTGAAGGTAAGAGACGTGATCGGATTCGATTGCACAGCTTTCAGTCCTGTCTGCCCTCCTGGAAGTCTTGAGTGTTTTACTGCATGAGGTTTTGGAAAAATGATGCTTTAAATATCTTGGCGAACGAATGGCTAGGACAAACAGTGAAAAACTAAGTAGCTGAAATGCGACTTTTTCCAGACGTTGGATGCTTGCGATCTTAGACTGAACTTTGGAGAACTTCACCTCATTTCAATCCCTCTTCCATCGTCTATTAGATAGTTCTTGCACGTTCTGTCACTAGGATGCTTGTTTTTATCCAGATGTTAGCAATGATAGACAGCTATTAGAGGTTTTGTGGCATTTATCTCATGTGAGAGATGGATCTCCTTTCTGTGAGGTTTTGTTTAGAAAGGGCCACTTTCTGCTGTTTGTTTGTGTGGCGTCTGAACGAGAGTTCGCTGAATTGAGCGAGAGCAAACGAGTCTGTGATTTACAGTCTGTGTTTGAACACCTTTACACACGGTTGAGATTGTTGTGGTGTTTGTTTTCTCGTTTGGCGGGACGTGTGTGTTGCGTCTCCTGTCATTGAAACTCTCTCTGTGTTTTGTCAGCACTCGTCGCGTTTAAAGGCCGACAACATTCCAGAATCCAGTTGTTTATGTTTGTGACTTTTATTATCCGCTGCTTACAAACATAGTGATAAAAGCGTAAAGCAAATGTCACATAGTTTAGGTCACTATGACAAGCCTTTGTCCCCAAATAAGCTCTAAAAGATGCACAGGAAGAAAAAAAAAAAAAAAAAAAAAAAAAAAAAAAAAAATATATATATATATATATATATATATATATATATATATATATATAAATATATACACATTTGGTTTGTTTAATTATATATAAAATACATAAATACATAATCTTTATTATATATTATAATTATATTTCTATTTTAATTATCTCCCGTAAAATATCATTATTTTATGTACTATGCAACATACTACATTTGTAAAAGTATATTATACATTTTATGCTATTTATTATAACAAATATATACAGTATATATAGAGAGAGTAGTATGATGCATAATACATGAAGTAATTATATATTTATGTATTTATATATATAAATATATATTATATAAAAGCATTTCTGGTATACTACTACATTGTATACTGTAGAAAATAATGATATGATATTTATTATAACATTTGTAAATGTCTGATATAAAATAATATATTTATGTATTTTTATATATAAATATAGAAAAACAAAAATAAATAATTTATGTCTGAATATATATATATATATATATATATATATATATATATATAATTTATGATATTTGTGATATGATATTTATTATAACATACTAAATATAATTATTATTAAAAATACAAAAACAAAAAATGTATGTCTAAATATAACATAGAAATATATATTTATATATTAATACACAATATAAATCTATATTTTATAAACAAAAAATATTGGTATACTGCTACATTGTATACTTTATAAAATAATGATATGATATATTTTATTATATTTATTATAACACATTTATAAATATCTAATATAAACTTATATATTTACATATTTTATATATATAAATATAAAAATAAATAATTAAATAATTTATGTGTAAATATAAAATATAAATATATATTATAAAATAATATACTATATATATATATATATATATATATATTGTGTATATATATATATATATATATATATATATATATACTGCCCTCCAAAGGCAAATTGCAGTCACTATGCCAACACTGAAACTGAGAAAAATGGTTTAAAGTTTTTACACCAGCTAGACAAATATGTTGAAACTCTCGTTTCTCTGAAACGGGACACAATTTAAAGGATAACTATTGCCAAAATGCAACCTGGGCTGTTTTTTTTTTTTTTTACTGTAAACGAGACAAACTTATATCTAAAAGCATAATTACGACAAACGAGCCGTTTTTGAGATTGACCGTGATTTCGTTTTGTTGTCAATGGCCGGTGAATGGGAGTACTAGGGGCATAACTTTCAGCGTATCAAAATCGATATTTTTACAACACGAAGGCTCGACACACCATGACACTTTTTACTAAAAAGAAAGGTTTTGAACAACTCACTTACACTGTTTGGGTTTCTGCTCGCGGCCGTCTTGCCAGTCAAGAAGTGTCGATCTCCGAATGCGAATGAATGGACTCCATAGGACGAAATATTAGGCTTATATGAGGCTCTTTTTACAACTAGAAGGTTAATATTGTTTTTCACTTGCGACAAAACAACGAATTAGCCGTGCATTTATATGGAAATATGCTTTAGGAGCTATCCATCCTCGCATTCGGAGATCGACACTTCTTGACTGGCAAGACGGCTGTGAGCGGAAACTCAAACAGTGAAAGTGAGTTGTTCAAAACCTTTCTTTTTAGTAAACTCTGTGTACACAAACAGTGTTCTCAATGCTGGAGTTCATGTGTAGAGACCCAGGCGATACTTCGAGCAAAGTGTCATGGTGTGTCGAGCCTTCTTAGTGTTGCGCTCAAATGTATGCCCCTAGTACTCCCATTCACCGGCCACTGACCACAAAACGAAATCACGGTCAATCTCAAAAACGGCTCGTTTGTCGTAATTATGCTTTTAGATAGAAGTTTGTCTCGTTTACAGGAAAAAAAAAACAGCCCAGGTTTCCTTTTGGCAATAGTTATCCTTTAACCAGAAGACTTTGCCACAAGATAAAATGGTTGTCACAAAATTAATTTTTGACCAATTTTGACCAAATGTGTAGTTACTGCGCTTTGCCTTTGGAGGGCAGTATATATATATATATATATATATATATATGTATATATAATTTAAAAAAATATCGGTATACCACTACATTGTTTACTGTATAAAATGATGATATTTATTATAACATTTCTAATATCTAATATAAAATGTTATATTTATGTATGTGTATGTATATATATATATATATATATATATATATATATATATATATATATATATTATATTTACATTTTTGTATAAATAAAAAAATATGATATTTTATCAATTTTATTATAACATACTTATCTAAGTATATATGAGTATGATGGATAAATATAAAAAATAAATAATGTATGTATACATAATTAGAAAAAATATATATATGTACAATAAGCACAATGTTTACAAAAATCTATTTTGAAGATGTATTTTGCATTGCAACCCAAACATTAGTAGTATTCAGAGCTGCTGTAGTTCACTTGGCAAGATGCTTTTTCTGAAGTAGGACTTTGTATATCTATTTCAATCGGTCCAGGCTGTAAGTCACACAGATGTTCAGCAGCTGATCTCCGTTCCTTTCGTATGAATGTGCCGGTACAGAAAGTCCCGTTACTCATGCGTTTCTCATTCAGCTCATAGTTGTATCATGAGGAGTTTCTGTGCCGTTCTTCTATCTAGAACATGCTGTTATTAAGAGTGAGTAAGTGAGTAAGAGTATGTGAGTAAGACGTGAGCGATATCTGCGATGGGACTGTCAGGAGTGAAATCAAGGGTTCTCGTTGGGACGGACAGAGCCACTGCTGCGTCACCAGCTGTTTCCTGACCCCCTCATCTGGGCCGCATACCAGTCCCATGAAAAATGTGCTCCCCATTAGCAGCGGATGAGTGCAGCTCAGGAACAGGGTCAGGCAGAACCGCAGAGATCCCGCGTGTCCACGTCATTACAAACACACAAAACACTTACAGAAAGGACCACTTTGAACATTTGGTTTCTTAAAGCTGCCTTGTGTGTATGTCAAATCAGCTTTTTTGTTTAATTGAAAGAGACAGTACAGAATAACATTACTGTGCAATTTATGTTATAGCATTTGTCACTGGTGTTATTAAGAACCTAAGAAATATAACCAACATATCGACTAAAATGTAAAGCAATGTTTCAAAAAGTATATACTCATGTGAAAATTTATAAAAAAAAAAAAAAAAAAAAATATATATATATATATATATATATATATATATATATATATATGATTTATTCACATTGAGTTCAGTTCAGTTTAAATTTATTTTAGATTGTATTTATTTATTTATTTAAAAATGTATTTAATTTATTTGTTGTTTTATTGAAAATTGTTTTTAAAAAATACATTTTGTATAAAATAATGTATAAAAATGTATTTAAAATACATTTTACATAAATACATTTTTAAATAATTTATTTGTTAAATTCACATTAGTTCTTCAAATGTACTTCACTGTATTTGCAAAACACAATAATGCAAAGTTTATTTAACTTATATTTATATATTTTTATTTAAAATGTATTTAAAAATACATTTAACATAAATACATTTTTAATTAATTTATTTGTTAAATTCACTTTAGTTTTTTTTAATTTTACACTTCATTTTGTTGTATTTGTAAAACACAATAATGCAGTTTAATTAATTAAAATTTTATTTATTTAAAAATACATTTTACATAAATACATTTAGTTAAATTTAAATAAATAAATAAATAAAAAATACTACATTTAATTTTTTTATAAAACACAATAATACAAAGTTTAATTAATTACATTTTTGTATTTATTCAAAAATACATTTTACATAAATTCATTTTGTTAAATTCAATTTAGTTCAGTTTAATTCTGAATTTTGAAGTTTTAATAAATTTTAATTTTCTTTTTTTCTTTAAAAAAATACATTTAACATAAATACATTTTTAAATAATTTATTTGTTAAATTCACATTAGTTGGCAATAAAGTAAAAAAAAACCCTATTTAATTTTTGGTTTTAATACATTTTATTTATCTAGGTTTTTTTTCCTGGTTAGGCTGCTAAAAATAACGCAATTAAAAATAATTTTTAAGTAATATTTTTAACTGGCTCTGTGCTTGTACTCCACACAATGACAATAATATAAATCATTTATTGGTAATCATTATGATGATTTGGGAAAAAGGCCAATATAATTTATCCTAAAAACAATGGTTTTATAGTTTTACTTCAATTTTATTTCTTTGCAAATGGTACAAAATTTAAAACATTATTATTGTGTCATGTCGTAAACTCTATGGTATTTCTGTTCGTTTGAGACATTTTATCCAAAGCGACTTGCATTAATTTTATTAGTTCATGCCCACTTTCCCTGGGAATCAAATCCATGACCTTGGCGTTGCTAGTGCTTGAGCTATAGAAAAGCTTGATATTACTATGGTAAATCTTCCGAAAAAACATGATACCATCACAATAAATGGCAAAGAATCATGGTATTACCCAAGCATCAGTCCAAGTCAGATTTCAGTCTCCTTCAGCACTTGTTGAGCAGAAGTTTTTCTTCTTTCATCAGACTGAAGCTCCTTCACTCGTTCACTCAAGTGTGCGTTTAATCGCCTGCATCCTGCGGTTAATGACCGCTAAGATTACAGCGTAACGATGACCAACGACTATTACAAGAATGCAGAAAGAAAGACAGATGATGCTGTCTTCATTAATCTCAATGAGCTGCGTTTCTGCAGTCTCTCTGCGCTCAGGCCAAATCAAACAGAGACACAAGGAGACAGTGTTGGGTTCGACGGAGAAAGCCGGCTCAGGAGACCAAAAAAAATATTATGAGGCCTTCTTTAGATAACTAGCTCTCTTTAGGAAAGTCAGAACACTGTGTGTATATGTGTGTGAGATAGAGAGTTTGCTTTGGCATACATGTGTGCAGGTTTGTGTTGCGTTTTAGTCATTTCACAGTAATGCAAAGCGTATTTGCTTCCAACTTTTCTGATTATAGAGATGAATCTGTCATTGCATGTTTGGGATATGTGTTCGTTCCTCATGGATACAAGGCCTGAAGCCTTAAAGAAGCCTGAAGAATTAGTTCACTTCCAGAGCAAAAATTTACAGATAATTTACTCACCGCTTTGCCATCTAAGATGCTCATGTCTTTCTTTCTTCAGTCGTAAAAAATTTATGTTTCTTGAGGAAAACATTTCAGGAATTATCTCCATTTAGTGGACTTCTATGGTGCCCCCAAGTTTGAACTTCCAAAATGCAGTTTAAATGCAGCTTTAAAGAGCTCTAAACGATCTTAGCTGAGGAAGAAGGGTCTTATCTAGCGAAACGATCGGTTATTTTCAAAACAAATGGACTATTTATATACAGTTTAACCGCAAAACTGGGTCAATACAATTGGGTATGTCGAAAAACTCCCATCTCGTTTTCTTCTTCAACTTCGAAATCGTCCAACATCGCTGTTTTACCCTCTTTTTTAAGGCTGCTTGATCTTCTTTGCATGTTCACTTTTTAAACTCTGGGTCAGGACTCATGCAGAGATGTAGTGATGTACACTTTTAAAGTTGTGAAAGAAAACAAGATGGGAGTTTTTTGACATACCCTAAGTGTCTTTTACTGGAAAAAAGGGTTCACACAGACATAGATAAGTGTTTGAGGTTAGAGGGTACATAAATAGTGAGTTTGTTTTTGAAAATGACCAATCATTTTGCTAAAAAAGACCCTTCTTCCTCGGCTGGGATCGTTTAGAGCCCTTTAAAGCTGCATTTAAACTGCATTTTGGAAGTTCAAACTTGGGGCACCATTAAAGTACATTACATGGAGAGAAATTCTGAAATGTTTTCCTCAAGAAACAGGACACGGTTCCAGTAATTTATGCTCTTGGACATGTTGTCTTCAGCAAACTGTTTGCGGGCTTTCTTGTGAGCCAGCTTCAGATGAGCCTTCCTTCTGGGACGACGCCTATGAAAACCGACTTGTTGCAGTGTGTGGCGTATGGTCTGAGCACTGACAAGTTGACCTTTTACTTCTGCAACCTTTAAAGCAATGCTGGCACTCATGCATCTGTTTTTTGAAGCCAGGTTCTGCACCTGATGCACAGAACGACTGCTTAACTTTGTTGATCGACCCTTGCAAGGCCTGTTCTGAATGGAACCCATCTTGGAAAACCTCTGTTTGACCCTGACCACTGTAGTGTGACTCGGTTTCAGGGTGTTTCTGAACCTCTAATAGCCTCTGGCCATCTTTGTGGAGAGCAACATTTCTAATTCGCAAATCCTCAGAGAGTTCTTTGCAATGAGATGCCATGTTGAACATCCAGTGGTCAGTATGACAGAATTGTACTTAAAGCACCTGATTTTAACTGCTCTAATACAAGATACACAACGTTGTATGGTCCTATCAAGCAGACAAAAACATAAACATATTCAATAGGACATGTGGCTTTGCATGGTTAAACAACATACTGCTGTCATCACTTAGGGTGTACTCACTTTTGTTGCCAGCTATTTTGACAATAATGGCTGTATGTTGAGTTATTTTCAGAGGACAGTAAATCTATACTGTTATACAAGCTGCACATTGACTACTCTAAAATATATCCAAGTTTCATTTCTATAGTATTGTCCCTTGAGAAGCTACATTGCAAGTGCATAGGTTTTTATGGTCATTTTGTTCACAACTTGGTATTTTTATTCAGTGTTTTTATATGAAATCTCAAAACGTGTATGAAAACATGTGGATGGAAACAGCTGATACATGTGATGTGTAATGAGACTACATGCTTACAGTGTGTCGAGGGTGTTTCTGGTCTTATGCTCTTCATCTCTCCATCACCGCAGGAATGTCACTGCCACTTCCTCATCCTTTATTTCCGTTCCTTCTCTCTCTCTGTCGCTCTGTCAGCGGCTGGTTAAAGCTGTAATCATTTAAAGCTGTCTCTTTCTCTGATGTGGGGGTGTCAGACGGGTTGTTTAGAGAGGAAGGGGTTTGGTTTGATGAGTTTGTGTTTTTGATGGGTTAGTTGGTAAAATTGTCTTTCAGAGTCATTCTGGCTTTGGCTTTTTGAGTCATTGTTAGTGCTGTTTACTAAGGAAAGAATCACTTATTGTTGCTCATAGTTATGGACGGTGTTTTGAGGAATTGATTTTTAAAATAATAGAAGCATTTTCATCTGCAGGATGATAAAACAGGTCAAAAAATCACTGCAGACTTGATTGTGCAAGAGTCATATCCGGAAAGGCAATAAGGGTATTTTCACATTACAACAATTTACTACGGAAAAGTTGGTCATTGGTATTTTTAAAAAGCTTTGCATACGGACAACAACATCGCCAAAACGATCGCTGTTCATGTGGATCAATAAAAACAGCTAAAAGCACTGTATTACTCATGCCAGGCCAGTAGTCGGCGATGTTGGTGATAGAAACACTACCTACATTTGCACCAATGTTGGGCTACTTTAACAATTCAGCTATTTTAACACAGTTGTCGTGGGTTTTTATGTCAGATATTTAGCCCCTGGAAGGCGAATTGTGATTGGGCTCATTTTGAGTAGCAATTGGGCGGGTTTTGTTGTAAAAACCTGGCAACACTGATTTGCACATATCCATAGACTAAACATAGGCTAATAAACAGATGGATGATGGTTTTGTAGTGTATGTAGATTGTTATGTATATCCAGTATCCAGGGCTTGACATTAACTTTTTTGCTTTCCAGCCACCGTGGCTAGTGGTTTACCAAAATTCTTATATTTTATTAATAATTTCACTTCATTTAATAAGAGACTGTTGTGCTGTTACCAATCAAATGAAATCAGTATTAACAAAACTGATCTTTCACTGCAGAAGAAACAGAAGCAGCTTAAGTGGCACGTTTAATAAAGCCAAATATGTAGCATGAAAGCATTTACATTGCAAAGTTGCAACAGTATGAATAATGTTTTGAGCTTGGTATTTAAAATCATTTTTTTATAAATATAAAAACATGAAATGTTGGGAAAAAATGCAAAGATAAGCTACTTTTAAATATGAATGAGTCATTGAGTCATGCCTTCAAATGATTCATTCAGATGGCTGATTCATTCAAGAATGAAGCAAGTGCCTGTCTTTATGAATGGACCACTGAATCATTGACTCAAATAAAAATAAAATAAATTCAGAAACTCCTAACCATTCAGTAACAAAATACCGCTGTATGTTGCTCAGAGATGCATGACTGTTCAGCTGTGATCTTTGTTTTGTAACTTTTTTGTTAACCAAATCGATATTGTACTAAAATTGGTGCTTCCCTAATTAGATGTTTTAATCAGATTAGTTGCCCGGTCAGGCAAAAATTCTCAGACAAGCATTAATGTTGAGCTCTGTTATAAAATTCAACCCACCAAAGTGGCTAGTGGGAGTGACCATGTTACCCTCCACTGCTGAAATCCACTCGCATTATATTGAGAATGTCTTTTAAATTCCATTTTAAATTTAAATTTAATTTGAATTGAAGAACTGAATTGATTCAGATGTTGTCAGTCGTTGTTATTTATTAAATATTATTATTCAAAAAAATAATATTTATATAAATAATAGTAGTATTTAATAATCGTATTTAGTATTGACAAATTATGTGTGTGTTCATGATGGTGATTTCAGTTACGTTGTTACGTTGCCATTAGATGGTGACAAGAGACTGTTTTTACAAGTCTACAGTGAAGAATTTTATATTGAAAGAGACTGAAACAGGGTTGTAAAAAAGAAAGTTATTTTTTACTTTCAATAACCTTATATGTTGCAGCCAACCTAAGCAGCGCTGTCATTGGAAATCACCCTTAACAGATGAAAGGATAGTACGACAAAGATATCGCTTTCCTTAGCGGACATTCAAGCTAATGTTTTAACGTGAATATGAGATTGAGGTGAAGAATGAATGCTGGATCAGTTGCAGGCAATCACACTCGATCTGTCCATCTCTCTCTCATAATACTCTACATAATACAGTGAGCTTTTGACACATTAATACAATAAGCTTTTAATGAAGCAAGTCAACGTTCATTCGTTACTAGTTTTAAAGTGACTTTTTCGAATTAGTAACGGAGGCTTGTGCTCAGCTGTTAAACTGTCAAACTGAGATTTGAATCCCTGGTGGAAGGAAGTAGATCTGCACAAAAGAGTTGTTTCTAATGTATTTACACACTTGTGCCACCGAACTGTTGTATAAACACAGTAACACACGAGTAGGCGTGCATTGTTTCGTTAACTTTTGTGGATACAAGAAAAGAACATCATGTTGAATTCCAGTTCAATAAATTCTTCTTCCAATTTTCTGTATGTTGTTGCCAGTTCAATTCGAAATCCTTACCCAATTAAAATGTCAACAAAAATCCATGCCAGACATCTTCTGTATGATGTTTTTAAAAAAACAAAAACAAAGCAGATACACTTCTGTCAGTCATAAACACACTGATCTGCTGACGCTGTGAGATGCTATGGTGTCGTAGTGCTTCATCACGCTCTTAATGTCTTTCACGGCTGTGTTTGGGATGGGGTCTGAAACTCCAGATGTGGCCAATAGCTGCAGGCTGCAGTTTTTCCCGGTTCCTCGGCATCCGGAGCAGAACTTTCTGGCATTCTCTGGTGACGTCTCTCTGGCTCAGAATCTGGCCAAAAGTTATAAACACCACTATAAAGTCAGAATTGTGCAGCGCTTTGGAGAATTACGAGAAACCGGGAGAAAAAGGAGATGAACTTT
This sequence comes from Garra rufa, assembly GCF_049309525.1. Taxonomy (NCBI): domain Eukaryota; kingdom Metazoa; phylum Chordata; class Actinopteri; order Cypriniformes; family Cyprinidae; genus Garra; species Garra rufa. The sequence goes on from NC_133376.1 coordinate 10,577,107, forward strand.
AACTTGTGGAGTCGCCTGTTTAATGTGGGATCTTTCTAAATGCTTGTTTTCCATCACAATTCATCCCTAATGAGTTGAGAGGAGAGAAGGGTTAATGTGAGTGATGCTGCCCTCCCACATCTCACACACTCACTGACTGATTTCTACAATCTTCACAGATGCTTTCACAAATCCGCAGCCTAAAACCTCAGCGAGTGCATCCGTATGACATGAAAACAAACCAAACTCATAGCTTCATGTCAGAATTACTGCAGTTATGAGACGACAATTTAGAGTTTCTGCTCACACTAAATAGATGCATGTGCTGATTTGTCGCTCATTAGATCAAAATGCTTAATTGTTTCTGCTGAACATCTTCATTACTTTGTTGTTTTAGTAATAATTATATACTGACATTTTTGTTAATATTTAGTATATTTTTTGTTAATATTTTGTCATTTTTATTAGTTTTCAAAAGAGACATGTCTAAATAGTTTTTATTAATTGTATTTATTGGCATCTGGCTGAAATTATTGTTTAAGTTTGTTATTTTTTATTATTGTATTTTATTTTCAGTTAATGTTTATTTTATTTCAAGTAACTCATTTTTTTATGGTTTTACTTTTTTATGGTGATACTTTTATAGTTTTTGTTAATATTATGAAACCGATTTTGTTTTTACATTTTTTGCTTTCACTTTCATTTTAGTAAAATATTTTAGAAATTTTGTTGTGTTTTTGAAAATTTTATTTTTATTATTACATTGAGAAATATGTCTATAGTTTGCTATAGTTATCCTGTAGTTTTTATTATGTTTTTATTTATTAGTTTTAGTTATTTAGTAGTTCAAGTTAAACTAAATGAAAATGAGAATGTTGGCAAGTAGCAGAACACTGAACGTTTTTTTTTAAATACATTTTATTTTATATTAAATTTGATTTCAGTTTCATTTCAGGTAACTAAAATGTTTTTTTATGGTTTTGGTTTAATTTTAGTAAAATAGTTCAGTAATTTTGTTTTGTTTTTATAATGTATTTTTATTATTACTATTATTTAAAGAAATATGCATATAGTTTTTGTGTATTTTGTACAGTTTTTATTAAGTTTTTAATATTTTTTTGTTATTTTAAGTTAAAGTAAATGAAAATGAGAATGTTGTAAATTTTATTTCAGTTAAATTTTATTTTATTTTAAGTAACTAGAATGTTTTTTTATGTTGTTTTGTTTTAATTTTAGTAAAATATTTGAGTAATGTTGTTGTTTTTGTCATTTCTATTATTATTATTGTTATGTTTTATTAATGTAGTATTTTTATTATTTAAGGCAATGTTTCTATAGTTTTTATAGTTATGTTATAGTTTTTATTAAGTTTTTAATTATTAGTTTAGTTATTTTAGTATTAACTTAACAAACTAAACATTTTTTTAATAAATAAAATTTTATTTTAGTTAAATTAAATTTTATTTCAAGTAACTAAAATATTTTTGTGGTTTTGGTTTCAGTTTTAGTTAACAATAATAACTGTATCATTATAGTTTTTGTTAATATTATGCAATAGATTTTTTTTTTACATTTTACAAAATATTTTAGTAATCTTGTTTCATATTTATAATTAATATTAATGTTTTAAGAAATGCTATTGTTATACTGCAGTTTTTATTATGCTTGTATTCGATAGTTTCAGCCCTTCAAGTTTTTATTGATTAGTTTTAGCTATTTTAGTACTTATTTATTTTAGTTAAGTTAATTAACTGAGAATTTCAGTTAACTTTTTAATTTTATTTCAAGTAACTACATGTTATATTTATTTATTTTTATTTTATTTTTTATTTTATTTACATTTTATGGTTTTAGTTTTCGATAACCATAATAACCCTGTTTCATAAGTTTATTGCTATTAATTGTTTTTATATGACACAACAATCAAAGAAGAGAAGGTGAAACTGTATTAAAATTATTTTTTCCCTCTTCCAATTATAAATTTGACAAAAAGATGTGAATGATTTGGACTAGTTAAAAACTCATAATACCAGTAATTCTGACATGAATGCAACATTAGCCTTATTTTTCATTTAGTTTTGTTTTTTTTAAATATAATATTTCCTTACTTCTTTATTAATTTATCCACTCTCATTTAATTCTAGTATCAATAAGCTTTTCACATTTACAAAATAGTACCAGTATTGCAATTGTAAGTACCTTATAAGTATATTATAGGTGCATAAATATGCTAATAATTTAGTACCATGGTATAATTCAAAGTATCTTCTCAACTCTAAGAATTTATTTACATTCATTTTTAAATGAAGTATCAATATTAAGAGACAAAATCTCTGTCCTATATTTTAAGTTTCACTGTATCTTGAGGTTTGTTCAAAAACGTCTTCTGTTAGCGCTAGACTCATAAACGGCTCAAAAATAGTGGTTTGTAGCTTTTGCAAAGCCAGCAACACCTTTTTGTATTTCACAGCTTGATGTGTAAGACGGAAATTCAACACTTACATATTCAGAGAAACCAAAAGGTAACTAAGCTTGTCATATTTAGAAAAAAATAAAAGGTGAGAATACGGGTGGGTTGGTAGATAGCGGCGGCTCTTTATTATATGCCTTACATGCTTTGAAACAAAACCAGTTGGAGCTCCATCAGCAATCTTGACTAGTGTAATCTGCAGATCTGCTGAGACGACAGTGTGAGTCGGTTGTTTTCATCTTCATCTTCATGTTAGAAGATGAGTTCTGCTTACTAGCATAGTCAAAGTTACTCAGTTGGGACAGTGTTGGAGGAACAAAGTGAAAGGGCTGCAAGATAGATGTGAGGCTTTGATGAAACAGTCTGGAGAAATAGGGAAAGAAAACATTTCTCTGTTCATCTCCTTGTCATGTTTTCCTTGAATGTTTTGAGTTTGTGCTGAAATGTTTCTTGTGGCATTTGTTGCACAAGTTATTTAGTTTAACTGTGTCTGCTGTAGGGACAAAGTGTCTGTGTGTTTTGTTTGAGGTTATGATCTTTTCTGTAAAACATAATACCATCTTTAAAACCGATTTTGATTTGGAAAAAAACTGTAATGCAGCCCTGAGTGGTTTATTTATTTTATAAAATGCAAATATAAATATTTGTTATTGAATGTTTATTAATGATTATAATCATTTTTTTTATTTGCAATTAGCCTAACCATTTCTATGAATTAATGATTGGTGAATTATTTTGTAATATTGAATATTGAATTAATAATATAGAATTTAGTAGATTTGCAGCGTGTTTATTATCAAAGCTAAAACTATAAAACTAATTTGTGACTTGAAATAAAACATTAATTAAAAAATAAAATATATAAAAATTATTATTTTGTAATATTGAAGTAATAAAATAGAATTTAGTAGATTTGCAGCGTGTTTATTATAGCTAATCAAAGCTAAAACTATTAAAAACATTTTTGTTATTTGAAATAAAACAAATATTATTTAAAAATAAAATATATAAAAATGTACTTAAAATAAAATAAAAATTAATTAAAATAATATATATAAAAATGTAATGTATAAAATATATATAAATAATATAATATATAAAAATGTATTATTCTGTAATATTGAATATTGAATTAATAATATAGAATTTAGTAGATTTGCAGCATGTTTATTATAGCTAATCAAAGCTAAAACTATAACATAAATTTTTGTTACTTGAAATAAAATAAACATTAATTAAAAAATAAAATATAATAAACGTATTATTCTGTAATACTGAATTTTTTTGTTATTTGAAATAAAACAAACATTATTTAAAAATAAAATATATAAAAATGTACTTAAAATAAAAAATAATTAAAATAATATATATAAAAATATAATGTATAAAATATATATAAATAATATAATATATAAAAAAGTATTATTCTGTAATATTGAATATTGAATTAATAATATAGAATTTAGTAGATTTGCAGCGTGTTTATTATAGCTAATCAAAGCTAAAACTATTAAAAATCATTTTGTGTTGAAATAAAATAAACATTAATTAAATAAAAAATAAAATATTTTAAAATATATTTTATTATTCTCTAATATTGAATATTAATGAATATTAATAATCAAAGCTGAAATCATACAAAAAAAACATTTTTGTTACTTGAAATAAAAGAAACATTAATTACAAATAAAAAATATAAAAAACATTATTATTCTGTAATTTTTATATTGATTTCATAGTATATAATTTAGTACATTTGCATTTGCTGCATGCTCATTAAAGCTAAAACAATAAAAAAAACTTAAAAACTTTATTTTTTACTTAAAAAGGAAACATTATTAAAAAGCTAAAAAAACGAATTATTCTGTAATTTTGAATATTGAATTAATAATATCGAATTTAGTAGATTTACAGCATGTTTATTATAGCTAATCAAATCCAAAACCATAAAAAAGTGTTGCTTGAAATAAAATAAACCATTAATTAAATATAAAATATATAAAAAGACACATTTCTCATTTCTATGTAACTCAAAATACTAAAATAACCAAAACTAATAATAAAACTATAATAAATAATAGTATAGACATATAAAAAAACACAACAAAATTACTAAAGCTTTAACTAAAATTAAAACAATAAATTTAGAAATAAAATCAAATCTAAAATATTAACACTGTAAAAAAAATGTGGCTGCAATTAGTTATAACAACTTAAAATTTGATGAGATAACTTAAATATCCAACTTAACTAAACTAAACCAAGAACAAACACTTACTTGTTTAATGTTGAATTAAGTTGTGATAAAAAATCATGGCGCTTTTTTTTTTTTTTTTTTTTTTTTTTTTTACAGTGAATCATACCTGAGTCACTGTATGTCTATTTGTTATTTTACAGCAGCTTTAAACATGATTTATTCAATCAGACATTCGAGCCGAAAGAGTACATTTAATAAAACAGCTTGAAATGGGAGTGGATGTTGTTCTGGACAGTGGGAAACTATGTTGGGAATGCTTTGTTTTTTATTTTCTTTAGTCTTTTTTTCTGCACTTTGTGATGGAAATCACACAAATGTTTTCAACTCATAAGATAATGCAACACAAAGTTAAAAAAGTTAAAAAAACACAAATCAAAAATTCACCAGTTGTTTTGCAGTTTACTGGCAGTAATTGAAAGCTCTATTCACACTAGTTTACAGATCCTGTTGCTCATATTGTCTTAAATCTCTTGTACTGTAAGTCAAATAGTTAACGTCATGGTTTATTTCCAGAGAAAGAAAACATCTGCTGTCATGTAAACAAAGTCATAACATAAGAAAACATTTAAACAATGGCTTTTATAACGAATATGTAATATAGCGTGTATATTTAGCAAAACGCGAGACATTTTTTTATTTTCTTGCTATTTTTTTTCCAGTTAACTATTCTTGGTATGTTCCTAGTAACGTTTTTGCTTGATACAACAGTCTTGACAGGGTTCATCTAAGATTGCGAATGGGTGGTTTTAGCCTTGTTTTCCATTGTAAAGTTATATTAAGTCTGCAAACTGCAAGAAGTGTTTTGTTTTTCCTTGAGGGGGTTGACAGGGGTTTGGGGATCGACTGTCTCATCATCCCTGGGGAAAACTGGGATAGAAAAAGAGAAACGTTTATTTTAACAGCGACACACTGGATCGTTTTCCCACAGCCTGTGCCAGAAGTTCAGCTCTGGGAGGGCCGATCCTAAAGCAGCACCCACCTTTAATAAACGCTAATCGCGAACAGGAAGACTGGATGAGAGTTATGAGTGTGTGTGCACGTGTAGGAGCTGGACGTCCTCCAGACCGATAACCATCTCCGTGTTTGGCCCCCGGACCATGCTGCTTTTTCAGAACTCACGATAAGAGCCTGTGAACCTTTTGTACTGTGAGATTAGCTGTGATGAATGCTTTGGGGTCAGTCCTCTCGCTGCGGGATTTATGGTTGTCCCAGAGCAGGAAGTGCTCTTGAAGACCATTAGAGCTCCATACGGTTATGTGCTGCCCATCGAAGCTGCTGACTCCATCCGAAAGGTGTTCGCACAAAGCAAAATGCTGTTGCTCTAAAGACTCCAAAAATGATTTTTCTGCCATCATGTACTCCACACTTATATGACTTCATTCATATTCACACTTACATGTCTATATTCTTCTGTGGAAAAATGTGTGTTATTTGGTCAGTAGGGTCCAATGTTGTTTAAACCCCAGCTGTCTTTAAAATCTCTTCTTCTGAATTCCACAGAAAAAAGAAATACATGTATGGAATGACATGAGAGTTATTGAGAGTGAGATGTTATTACTAAAACACCCTAGCAACAACCTGGAACACCATAGCAACACCCTAGCAACTATTCAGCATCATGCAGTTATCTCAGAATACCATAGGAATGGTCAAGCAATGTCAAACAACCATTTAGAACACCCTAGCAACAACCCGATAACAACACCCTTGCAACCACTCAGCATCCTGCTATCAGCCCAAAACACATAGGATCGGGTAAGCAATGCCCTAACAACCATTTAGCTATGCCAAACAACCACTTGGAACATCCTAGCAACAACCTGGGACACCTTAGCAACAGCACTGCATTGTTGCTATTAACCCAAAATGCCTTTAGAATTGCTAAGCAATGCCTAACAACCACATAGCAATGTCAAACAGCAAATTAAAACACCTTAGCAACAACCTGATACACAATAGCAAACCATAGCAACTGTTCAGCATCATACAATCTCAAAATACCACAGGAATGGCCATACAATGCCCTAACAACCACCTAGCAATATCAAATAACCACTTTGAACACCCTAGTAACAACCCAGAACACCGTAGCATCATCTTAGCAACTGCACAGCATCATGGTATTAACGCAAAATGCCATTAGAATGGCCAAACAATGCCCTAACAACCACCTAGCAATGTCAAACAACCATTTAGAACACCCTTGCAACAACCAGATACACAATAGCAACACCATAGAAACACCCTAGCAACTGCCCAGCATCCTGCTATCAACTCAAAACACATAGTATCAACCCAAGCAATGGCCTAGCCACATCAAACAACCACTTAGGACACCCTTTCAACAACCACAAACACCATAGCAACACCCTAGCAACTGTTCAGCATCATGCAATCTCAAAATACCATAGGAATGGCTAAGCAATGCCCTAGCAACAACCTATCAATGTCAAATAACCATTTAAAACATTTTAAAACACCAATTAGTACACCCTAGCAACAAGCACAAACACCATAGCAACACCAAAGCAAAAGTTCAGCATCATCAAAATACCATAGGAATGGCCAAGCAAAGCCCCAACAACCATCTAGCAATGTCAAACAGGCACTTAGAATGCCCTAGCAACAAACCAAAACACCATAGCAATGCTATAGAAAAATACCATGACAACACCTTAGCAACTGTTCAGCATTATGCTATAAACTCAAAATACCATAGGAATGGCCGAGCAAAGCCCTAACAACCATCTAGCAATGTCATCATAGCAACACTCTAGTGCCCTAGCAACCAGCCAGCAATGCCAAACAACAACTAAGAACACCCACCAGATACACAATAGCAACACCTTAGCAACTCTCAGCACCTTGCTATCAGCCCAATATACATAGAAACAGCCAAGCAATGCCCTAGCAACATCCAACAATGACTTATGACACCCTAGCAACAACCACAAACACCATAGCAACACCCTAGCAACTGTTCAGCATCATGCAAACTCAAAATACCATAGGAATTACCAAGCAATGCACTAGCAACAACCTAGCAATGTCAAACAACCATTTAGAACACCCTAGCAACAAGCCAAAACACCATAGCAATTCTATAGAAAAACCCATGTTGCTAGTAACCTAGCAACAACTCAGAAAACCAGAGCAACACCTTAACAACAATTTAGCATTATGTTATTAACCCAATATGCCATACAAATGGCCAAGCAATGCCCTAACAACCATCTGGCAATGTCTAACAACCACTTAGAACACCCTAGCAACAACCTGGGACACCATAGCAACACTCCAGTGCCCTAGCAACCACCTAGCCATGCCAAACAACAACTAAGAACACCCACCAGATATACAATAGCAACACCTTAGCAACTCTGTTTCATGCTATCAATCCAAAACACAAAGAAACGACCAAGCAGTGCCCTAGCAACAACCAAAAACCACTTATAACACCCTAGCAACACCACAAACACTGTAGCAACTGTTTAGCATCATGCAGCCAACTCTAAATACCATAGGGATTGCCAAACAATGTTCAAACAACAACCTAGCAATGTTGTAAAAAAACACTTAAATCACCCTAGCAACAACCCGGGACATCATAGCAACACCCTAGTACCCTAGAAACCACCTAGCCCATTGGTGGATATTTCCATAAAGTGGTTCTGTTGTACGGGAAATGTGATGTCTCATCACCACACGGAGGAGACAGCAGCAGACAATGTGTTTTGCAACATTTAAGGAGCTCCGGCCGTCCGAGGCGAGGGGGAATTTTAGATGGTTTTATTCATTTGTGAGTGTGTTATTCCTGGTCTTGGAGGTCTGCGTGTCTCTCACACACCCACGCTGAATCTCTACACATGTTCCCGAACACACACAGGAAGCAGGAGGCCCTGCAGCTGAATGCAAAGAACAACATCGAAAATTGTTTCTTCTCTCAGCGCCTTTGTTTTTCTTTTTCCACTTTTCTTTCAAGGCTGTGTATGTTTCCCAGGAATCCGTACAGAAGAACAGACAGCAGTTTTGGGGCTGAAGTGATTTTTTCCCCCTCAAACTGACTCCCGCTTCTTCGGCGCAATTCTGGCAGATGTTTAAAGAAAACAATCTCCCGTATAAAGATAATCCCAGTGGAGACAAACAGCTTGGGGGTAGTTTATATGGGTGCAAAAGCGACGGTCCTTGCGGAAGCTGTGTGACGTCTGGTGGGAATTCTGGGATTTAGCTGTTGTGTCACAAAATGACACGTTTGAGAGTGTTAGCAGGAGTCTGGGATGATGGGAAGGGTCAGATGAGCACGCCGTTCCCATTCTAACACTCACACACACACTCTCTAAAGACACTCAGTAGACGCCACATCTGTTTACATGAAGCAAACCAGCTTGTCATGTAATAGAATGACAGAGCTATTAGACTCACTCTGACTAGTCCACTTTGTTCACTATGACTAAACGCTTGACTTGAGGCAGTTACTTAGAACAGCATAGCTATGCTCTATCATCCATCCAAAACATCTTGAAACTGGATAAACCACTATAAAACTCTCACAACACCCTAGCATTGGCATAGCAACACCCTGGCAACAGAATACCTTAAAAACCACAAAGCTGCACTCTAAAACACTTAGAACATGCATAGCACACCCCGGCAGCCAACCAGAACACCTTATAAACCGCATAACTACACTCTGAAATTTTTTGAATGCCTTAGCAATGGCATAGCAACGTCCTGCAACCACCCAGGTTAGAACATCTTAGCAACTGTATAGCAGTTCCATGGCAACCACCCAGGACACCTGGAAAACACATAGCAAAACTTCTAAAACCCTTAAATGCCATAGAAATTATATAGCAACGCCCTGGTAACCACCCAGGACACCTTGAAAACATATAGCAGCACTCTAAAGTGCTTAAATGCCTTAAAACTGTATAGCAATGCCCTGGCAACCACCTACAACACCTTACAACACATAGCATCACTCTAAAATGCTTAAATGTCTGTATAGCAACACCCTGTCAACCACCCACAACACCTTAAAAACCAAACAGCAACACCCTAAAATGTTTAAACACCTTAGAAACTGTATAGCTATGCCCTGGCTACCACCCAGGACATCTTAAAAGCACATATCAAGACTCTGAACTGCAACTGTATCTTAGCAAATGTATAGTAACGCGCTGGCAACCACCCACAAAACCACACAGCAACATTTTACAACTCTTAAACGCTGTAGAAACTGTAGCAATGTAGCAATGCCCTGGAAACCTTAAAAACACCTTAAAAACACAAAAAAGTGCTTAGAACATTTTAGCAACTGTATAGCAACACCTTGGCAACCACCTAGGACACCTTTAAGGACATAGCAGCACTTTATAATGCTTAGAACATCTTAGCTGTATAGCATCATCCTGGCAACCACCTACAACAACTTAAAAACCACATAGAAACATTCTTAAATGCTTAAAACGCTTTAGCAACTTTATAGCAACACCCTGGCAACCACCCACAACACCTTAAAAAGCACACAGCAACACTCTAAGATGCTTTAAAGTTGTGGCTACCACTCAGGACACCTTGAAAACACATAAAAACACCCTAAACTGCTTAAAACTCCCTGGCAATCACCCACAACACTTTAAAAACGCACAGCAACATTCTAACATGCTTAAACAACTTAAAAACTGTATAGCACCGCCTTGGCAACCACCCACAAGAACTTAATAACCCCGTAGCAATATTCTTAAATGCCTAAAATGCCTTGGTAACTGTATGGCAATGCCTTGGCAACCACACACAACACCCTAAAAACCACACAGCAACACTATAAAACACTTTAACGCTGTAGAAACTGTACAGCAATGCCCTGGCAGCCATCCAGGACACCTTAAAACATACAGCAATATTCTTAAATGCCTAAAATGCCTTGGCAACTGTATAACAATGCCCTAGTGACCACCCACAACACCTTAAAAATGCACAGCAACACTCTAAAACGCTTATTCATCTTAGAAACCATATAACCACGCCCTGGCTCCAACCCACAACACCTTAAAAACCACATAAAAACACTCTAAAATGCATTGAACGTCCTGACATCCACCCACAACACCTTTAAAATGCACAGCAACACTCTAAAACAGTGTTTCCCAAACTTTTTTTCTGGGGACCCACATTTTAAAGTCGATAAATCTTTGTGACCCAATAAACATTAGGCCCATATAGTTCATATATCACAAAGAGAATTTATGCATTAACAAAATATGTATGACCATTTTTAAGGTCATGCCTCCACTTAACTATTTAAAAGAGATACAGATATTTGACAAAGCACATTTTTTTTATTTAAGTAAACTGCAGATTTGCAGAAAATGTTGTTTACCACAAATACAATATTTATCCGTTATTTTGATATCAAATCAAAAAGTGCTTTTTCAGCATTGTGATCCTCTTTTATCACAGTACACTAATACAATAACAGACATATTCACGTTTAAACTCAATAAAAACAACGTATTATTCAATGCACTTGACTTCTAGATTTGTATATTAAGTTGCTCAAGCAAGTTGCAACACATTTAAACACAACATAGGGAGGCTATAACTTCATTTTTTTAATTAAAAATTGGGCTATCAAAAAATATTTTAATTAAAACTTACCACAGACAGAAACAGTCGGCTCTCATGCTTTTCTTTCGCATTAAATCTTTATTAAAAACAATCCTTTTAAATAACTTTTCTACCTGGACAAGTGCACGTATTATGTTCCCTTTTTCTTTAAAACTGCATTTTTGCTTATTTTAAACCTAGCCAAAAAGCCACGTGTTGACTGTGAAACAGTGGATTTCATTTATATGCATTTATGGGACATTTTCGTGTCAATCCATGTTCATTTTTACAGCGAACAATGCGCTGTCACTTTAATTCAGCGCTTGCAGCACAGCAAAAAATAGATTCTGCCGAAATGATCGCTGCTCTGCTGCAAACGCACTGCTTCTGGGACGTACTGCTGGACAGCAGTGCAGTGTGAACGCTCTAGGGTGCGAAAAAAAATACGCAACGCATACGCACTGCAGACGGAGTATGTGTGAAACAGGCGATGCAGAGCGCAGCTAAAGAACTACAACAAAAAAAGAAAGCAGAAGAAGAAGAAAACGACGAGCTCCCTCGTGCGGCTAATAGGTGAACTACACATATAAATTTTAATCAAGAGTATATAGCGCACTGAAAAAGAGTGCTCGACTTGGCGACCCATACAAAATCTCCCGCGACCCACTTGTGGGTCGGGACCCCGCCTTTGGGAATGACTGCTCTAAAATGCTTAAACACCTTAGAAACTCTATAGCAACGCCCTGGCAACCACCCAGGACACCTGGAAAACACATATCAGCACTCTAAAATGCTTAGAACATCTTAGCAACTGTATAGAAATGCCCTGGCACCCCCCAGGATACAACTGTATACCAACGCCCTGGCAACCACCCAGAACAAATTGAAAACCTCACAATGCATAATCACACTCCTAAATGTTTGAAACACCCTAACAAATGCATAGCAACGTCATCAGGTGTGCTGTGATTGCAGCTGCATTCATAAATGATTTCTGCTTTTTTGATGCAGCTTTAGCTGCTGAGTCTGCTAATGTTGAAGTCAACAGTGCCAGGCGTGAGTCGATGACAATGGCAGCATTACATTTTCTTGTATTCTGTAGCATAATTGTTTTTTCATTGGTTCTTTTCAATGATCTGACGGCTCCTGCATGAGTCTGCGCTCTCTCTGACGCAGGTTGGCCGCAGTGAAGCTTTTCTAGAGCCCAGAGAGATGTTAGCATGAAAAAGAGGCCGTTCTGACGTGGACATCAGCCTCATTCTGGCCTCTCTCTTTCCTTCAGAGCTACCGTTCTTTAGTCTTTCATATTCTTCTTTTTCTGTGTTTTTTAGCCAGTGTTTCTCTCTCTCCCTCTGAAAGGGTTTGATTCAGAGCCCTTTTCATTGCTGGGCTGCTTGGCAGCGAAATATTCCACCGTATTCATCTAGCTTTTTTTCAGATGTTATGTTTTTCTTTCCTGGTGCTCTTGGTCTCACGGCAGCTTTTCGAGGATTCAGCACATTATGAAAATAGGAAACTAGCTGCAGCTCACAGACCTGATGTTTCTCATAAAATTGCTTGTTTTTATTTGCATTGACTGTTTGATTCTTTCATAGTGTTTTTATGCATTTTATGTATTTATTTTACTTACATCCTGCAGCATTTTTGCTCCAGACATGAAGGACTCCTTAAATCATGTGTTTTTTAGTTATGTATTTTTAACTTTTTTATTTTATTTTATTTTATTTTTATTATATTTTTTAATTTAATTTAATTTAATTTAATTTTCAACGGTTATTTAAATGGTTAGTTTATTTACACACAGTTCTTTCTAATGTCTAGTTTAGTGTTGCATGGAACACTGAAAGTTGCAGTGTTTGTAATGACATAAGAGTGTATGAGTATATGAATGAGTACAAAATTAGTAAATGTCTGAATGTGTGTTCTGGCCTTAAAAAAAAATTATATATATATATATATATATATATATATATATATATATATATATAAAAGCAGACTTTAAGACTCTAAGCAGACTCTAACTCTAAAAATAACAAAATGCAACATGTAACTTAAAATACAGAGACAACACCTGTGAAAAATCAACACAGGAAATGATCGTATTAACACAGTACATTGTGCCCTATTTAAAATCTTTTCTTGTATGTTTAAACACGACTCCTGGGGTCTCTGAACGTGTCCCTTGTGTATTGGAGATCATGAGAAAGTTTCCAAGTCTTTTCTGGGAATACACACTGGACAAACTCCTCCTAAAGCAACTATAACAGCACTCGAGGCTCCTTGTTCTCTTCTGTACATTGTCCTGAGGGACAGGCAGCACTTTATGAAGTACGTTTTCCTCTGATAGTATATTAGGCAGGAGAGAGATGCGGGATTTGTGTGGGATGCTTGATTTTGATTGCTTCGGTGAAATAGTGCTGAGAGTTTTAAAACACACAAAAGCACTTTATTGCTTTCTTTTTATTGTCGGGGTGGAAAATGTTTTCAGCATGATGCATCTGCGTTAAACCGCATCAGATCTAACAGTTAATCTGTGGAACAAATACATACTACAACCAAAAATATAACTTTGTTGTAAATATTCAGGTTGTTAAAAGATTAGTTCACTTCCAGAATAAAAAAATTCTCATTATTTACACACTCCCATGTCATTCAAGTTGTTCATGACTTTCTTTATATGAAGAAAGAAATCAAGTTTTTTTTTGGAGGAAAACATTCCAGGATTGTTCTCCATAATGGACTTCAATGGTGGCCAACGGGTTAAAGGTCCAAATTACAGTTTTAATGCGCCTTCAAAGGGTTCAACACGATCCCAGCTGAAGAATAAGGGTCTTATTTAGCGAAACGATCCGTCATTTTCTAAAAAAATATATATACTTATATAGTTCTTAGTGTACTCCGGTTAAAAAGGTAGGGTAGTGAAAAAACCCCATCTAATTTTTTAAAGGGCGTTTGACTTTCTTTGCACTTTCACTTTGTAAACACTGGGTTGGTATTTCCACCTGCGTCATGCGTGACCTTTCCAAAGTAACTACATAAAGCATGAAGTCGAGCTAGTGCAAGATTAGCATTTGTGGTTAAAAACTACAGTTGAGGTCAAATGTTTACATACCCCTTTCAGAATCTGCAAAATGTTAATTATTTTCCAAAGATAAGAGGGATCATACAAAATGCATGTTATTGTTTATTTAGCACTGACCTGAATAAGAAATTTCACATAAAAGACATTTAAATATAGTCCACAAGAGAAAATAATGGTTGAATTTATAAAAATGACCCCGTTTAAAAGTTTACATATACTTGATTTTCAAAACCATGTTGTTACCTGAATGATCCACAGCTGTGTTTTTTTATTGATAGTTGTTCATGAGTCCCTTATTTGTCCTGAACAGTTAAACTGCCTGCTGTTCTTCAGAAAAATCCTTCAGGTCCCACAAATTCTTTGGTTTTCCAGCATTTTTGTGTATTTTAACCCTTTCCAGCAATGACTGTATGATTTTGAGATCCATCTTTTCACACTGAGGACAACTGAGGGACTCAGTTGTATACTACTACAGATGTACAACTACTACAGAAGGTTCAAACACTCACTGATGCTCCAGAAGGAAAAACTTTTGAACAGAATGGAAACATATACATTTTTCTTATTTTGCCTTAATATCATATTTTTTTCATTTAGTACTGCCCACAGCAGATAGTTACATGTTTCTATGAAGACAAAATAAGTTAAGTTTACCCTGATCTTCAAATTCAAAAAGTTTCCTCCCCTGGTTCTTAATGCATTGTGTTTCCTTCTGAAGCATCAGTGAGTGTTTGAACCTTCTGTAATAGTTGCATATGAGTCCCTCAGTTGTCCTCAGTGTGAAAAGATGATCTCATAATTATACAGTTATGTTTGAAAAGGGTTAAAATACACAAAAATGCTGAAAAACCAAAGAATTTGTGGGACCTGAAGGATTTTTCTGAAGAACAGCTGGCAGTGTAACTGTTCAGGACAAACAAGGGACTCATGAACAACTATCACTAAACAAAAAACACAGCTGTGGATCATTCAGGTAACAACAAGAATCAAGTGTATGTAAACTTTTGAACAGGGGAGTTTTTATAAATTCTTAGGACTATATGTAAACGTCTTTTATGTGAAATATCTTATTCAGATCAATACTAAATAAACAATAACGTGCATTTTTTTGTATGATCCCTCTTATTATGGTAAATTTCAGACTCTGAAAGGCGGGTGTAAACCTTTGACTTTTTTTTTTTTTAGAATATGACAGATAGTTTCACTAGATCGGACCCTGATTCCTCGACTGGGGTTGTGTAGAGCTCTTTGAAGCTGCACTGAAACTGCAATTTGAACCTTCAACCCGTTGATCCCCATTGAAGTCCACTATATGAAGAAAAATCCTGCAATGTTTTCCTCAAAAAGCTTAATTTCTTTTTGACTCAAGACTTCGATCTTGGATGACATGGGGTGATTAAATTATCAGGAATCTTTTATTCTGGAAGTGAACTAATCCTTTAAATATGCGTAATTTAAGAAAGAAATCTGAACATTGGCAGGTTCAAAATTCTTGTTGAAAGAAAACAGGCTTTGGAAGCAAACTAGACCAGAATCTCAAAACTGTAGTGTTGTGTCTTTTCTTAAGGTCAAGTTTAATGCTTGCATATTAAAAGTTATCTGTTTAGTTTCATGAAGCAACGTTTGAGTTTAATCGTGTAGCTAAAAATACCCGTGATTAGATCACCCTGCCAAACATCTTTTACGAGTTAAGAACATTTCTCCAGAATTACGCATTTCGCTCTGTTTCTCCAGTGACTCCCTCGAAGGATTCCTCCTCCATTTTTTTGCCCTCCGCCTCTTCTCTGCGATACGTTCTTCCGCCCTCTCTAGTTTTCCCACCCTGGTTTTGCACCCAGTGATCCAGCTTTAACTGTTTCCAGACCTCTAAAACACCCGCCCCCACTCCATCCATCCATCCGTCCATTTCCACCCACAAAACCCCCATACGATTAACCCTAGTGTTTACTTACCCCCACACACACACAGACACTCACACATCCATGAGGATTTGGGTCTTTTATGACCTCTGACCTCTATTATTTGATCTCTAGAACACCTTGAAAGAGATCAGATCTTATATAATTAGACAGATCCTGTAAACATTGATGTTTTCAAGCTGTTTCAGAAGCACTGAAAGATACTTACAGGCTTTTTGGATATGAATAGTGCTAAAGTCTTAAAGGGTTACTTCACCCCAAAATGAAAAGTTTGCCATTAATTACTTATCCCCATGTCGTTCCAAATCTGTAAAAGCTTCATTAGTCTTTGGAACACAATTTAAGATATTTTGGATGAAAATCGAGAGGTTTGTAACTGTCCCATTGACTGCCAAGTAATTAATGCTGTCAAGGCCCAGAAAAGTATGAAGGACATCATCAGAATAGTCCATCTGCCATCAGTGGTTCAATCTGAATTTTCTAAAGAAGCGACGAGAACACTTTTTCGCAAAATATCAACTTTGTTCAACTTTTTTGGGGATTTTGTGGTGGAGTAACCCTTTAAATATTACAGACTTTATCTCGTTTTTCAGTCAGTTCCTACTAGTACCAGTGCAGATAATAATGTGATCAAACTTCTAAGTTTTAACACTAACCTGCATTATTTTAGTATTATTTATATACTATTTTGAATGAGAAGTTATTAAATTTTTCCCCTACTTTAAGTTTATTTGACGTTGTAGTAACTTTGTTCTGTTTTTGTTATTTTTACATGTCCATATACTGTTTATTATTTTGTATTTATTAGTTTATCTAATTATAGTTATTTTACTACTCAAACATTCCTTACTTTAGTACTTACAAACTTAATTTAAACTTATTTAAAAAATAAATAAAAATAAATAGAAATGCTTATTAGCTTATATTTTATTTTATATTATTTTATAAGTAACGTTAGTTTCTCTAATAACATTATTTATGTTGAGTTTATGCATTGTCCCGCAACATTGATTCCTCACATAACTTGAGGAGAAGTGTGTTGGTTTTTATTTTATTCTATTTCATTTCATTTCATTTCATTTTCAGTTAAGTGTTTATTTAATTTCAGTTGTGTTTATTTTATTTTAAGTACCAATTTTTTATATGTTTATTTTATTTTTTAATTTATTTTAATTTAATTTAATTTAATTAAGTGTTTATTTTATTATTTTATATTATTTTATTTTATTTCAGTTAAGCGTTTATTTTATTTTAAGTCATTGTTTTTGTCATTGTCCCTCAGCATTGATTCCTCAAATCAGTTTGTTGAGAAGTGCACTATTTATTTTATTTTAGTTAAGTTAAGTGTTTATTTTATTTTACAGTTTTTTTCAGTCACTAACAAGCGTTTGTCCAAACAGTTGTCACATTTTCAAAACTCTAAACACAATTAGCACAGCATCGGTCTTTTATGGCCATACCATTCACACATTTCATGTCGTTTTCACCCAATATGCAGTCAGTGAACACATTTCCACAATGCTTACATTTTCTTAACAGACAAGCTATACCTCCCAACAAAACTATGGATTGTTTTTGTAGTATTTACGAATGTTAACACACAACATCCCACAATAGCAAAAACAATATTCCAAACCTTAGATACAGTATAAAAACCTCTGCTTCTGCAATGATATCAGTTCAAAAACAATATCAATATCAAAAATATATCTCAGCTGATAATAAACAAACAATTGAATAATTGACACACAGCTGATTTATGTTGGGTAAATTGGGCCAACCACAGCTGATTCCAGTCTGGCTTACACTCAGAGGCAGTGGTTATTTTTTTCTATTACATTTACACTTATACAGTAAAATGAGGACTTTGAGGAGTGATGTTTTGGAAACAGGGTTGGGGTCAATTCAGGAATGAACTCAACAATTCCAGTTCAAAGAAGGAAATGGAATTGGAATTAGAATTCAACAACAATTACAGAGTTGGAATTGAATTGGAATTACAGGATGTGGAATTCAATTCAGGGAAATTCCACTGAATTCCATTCATTGCTGTTTCTGAGCATCTATTTGTGATTGCATTTAGAGACATACATTTGAACTTTATTTATGATGCTTTACAAATACCAAGTAAAGTACGAAATAGAGTTGATCAAATGCAAGTAAATAAAAATTTAATTGAATGACAGTGGTGATAAGTTTCTGTATGTACTGTACATTCAATATATGATTACCACATAATATATGTCAACTCACAAAAAAAAATTAGTCATGTTCATGTATTTCATTCACTTTTTATTGCATCGAATTATCATCATTTCCTGAAATTTGGCATGTGACATGACCATGCTTACAGTTTTTTACAGACGCTAGGACACATTTCTCAATACTTAGGTCACTTTTGCAAAACTCTTCACACAATTCTCCTAACTGACTTTCAGCTTGGCAAAGCAGTTCATTTCACATTCAAAATGCACTACAACTACCAAAACACTTTATTCAGGTCTCAAATAAACTTATTCTTCCAGAACACTAGCAAAGGTTGACAGCCGACAAACACACTTTGTCACCCACAAAATAATGAGCTAAAAAACACTAACAACATGTAGCATTACACAGTGTTTTCTTGTGTAAAACAAGGAAACATATGTTTATAATTGCAATATATATTGTTTATAACTGCAATATATGTTACTGGAATGAATCAGACATGATGCAGAATTCGTCAATATTTTATGTTGTTTATTTATTTTTTATTTTTTGTTACTAAGTAATTCCAAAATACAAGAATTTGTATACACACCATCCACTGATACAGATACAATAGTAATGCTAATCTACTGCATTTTTAGATTTGAAATATGTTTCAATAAAATATTGCTGTTGAATTTTGCTGTCTTATTCAGTTTTGCATTATGTTATTGTTTGGAACATAAGCTTAACAGTTTTGAAAACAGTATGTAAGCATGTGCAAAATGTGCTGTATGTACAAAGATTTTTGGTAGTTGTTGTGTCTGAGTGAGAAAAGAATTCTAGAAATTTGAGAGATGTAGTCATTGAATGCATTTTGTGCCAAAACAATGATAATTGATCCTCAGTTTAGTCCACATAGACTTCTGTTGTGCTCACTGTGTGAAGAGTTTTGCAAAAGTGACCTAAGTATTGAGAAATGTGTCCTAGCGTCTGTAAAAAACTGTAACATACTAAAGATACAGTACTTTGTATTTATTTTATATGTTTGTTGTTTATGTGATTTACAATATTTAATGTACTATAAACTAGCAACTCAAGTGGAATTTTTTGGAATTTATTTGATTTAAATTCTGTTTCCTGACATTCCAATTCCAAATCCAATTCCATTCCAGGAAGTGAATTGGAATTTACCATTAATTGTCAATTCAATTCATGAATGGCCCCAACCCTGTTTGGAAACATGTGGCCTAACCCTGAAGATCGCAGAGATTAGATACAGTAATTTTGTGCCTTTTTTTTTTTAGACCCCCCCCCCCCCTTTTTTTTTATCTGGGCTTTTTGCTGTTGTTACAGTTTTTTACAGACGCTAGGACACATTTCTCAATACTTAGGCCACTTTTGCAAAACTCTTCACACAATTCTCCTAACTGACTTTCAGCTTGGCAAAGCAGTTCATTTCACATTCAAAATGCACTACAACTACCAAAACACTTTATTCAGGTCTCAAATAAACGTATTCTTCCAGAACACTAGCAAAGGTTGACAGCCGACAAACACACTTTGTCACCCACAAAACAATGACCTAAAAAACACTAACAACATGTAGCATTACACAGTGTTTTCTTGTGTAAAACAAGGAAACATCTGTTTATAATTGCAATATATATTGTTTATAACTGCAATATATGTTACTGGAATGAATCAGACATGATGCAGAATTCGTCAATATTTTATGTTGTTTATTTATTTTTTATTTTTTTGTACTAAGTAATTCCAAAATACAAGAATTTGTATACACACCATCAACTGATACAGATAAAAAAGTAATGCTAATCTACTGCATTTTTAGATTTGAAATATGTTTCAATAAAATATTGCTGTTGAATTTTGCTGTCTTGTTCAGTTTTGCATTACGTTATTGTTTGGAACATAAGTTTAACAGTTTTGAAAACAGTATGTAAGCATGTGCAAAATGTGCTGTACGTACAAAGGTTTTTGGCAGTTGTTGTGTCTGAGTGAGAAAAGAATTCATGAAATTTGAGAGATGCAGTCATTGAATGCATTTTGTGCTAAAACAATGATAATTGATCCTCAGTTTAGCCTACATAGACTTCTGTTGTGCTCACTGTGTGAAGAGTTTTGCAAAAGTGACCTAAGTATTGAGAAATGTGTCCTAGCGTCTGTAAAAAACTGTATTTTTTTTCTTTTTCTTTTTTTCTTTTTTGTTCAGAATGCTCTTGTGTGTTTCATGGATATTTTGTTCACTGTAAGCAATACAGAAAAACTTTTTCTGTTCTATCATACCATGTTTCTACTGTAGCTCCTGTAATAAACAGAAAAAGAAACTTATTTGCTTTTTACTGGAATGCTTTTGAATGTGAACATTACTGTACATGTGGACAGACAGTTCCCAACCAAGAAATTTAGTGTCAAAATGGTGGATTGCATGTCTTGCATGCAAATACCTGTAACACTGAAACATAAAAAGTCTATGCAGTTTTTGTAATGTCAACAATAGCCAGTATTTTGAAACCTATTGTACTTTGATTGACTGCATGTACCTTGTGAAGTGAAAACAAGTGTTATTCTTTGACAGAATAATTTCATTTTGAGTCAGATTTCCAGTGTTTTGGTAAAGTTAGTGTGTGCAGAGAACAATGTGTTCTATTTTGAAATGAAGAGTTAGTATATATTTAACAAAATGTATTTTTGAGAAGAAAATTATCCATTTGGCCAATTGTGTTTTGTAGGTGTGAGTCTGTGTTAAGAGTTTAGAAAAAGTATCTGAAGTATGGGTAAACGCTTGTTAGCGATTGAAAAAAACTGTAAGTAACGAAAATGTTTTTTTTTTTTTAGTTTCTCTAATAACACTATCAATGTTGAGTCTGTGCATTGTCCCGCAGCGTTACAGTTTTTTCAATACATTTAAGTTTTCCCAAACTCTTAACGCACCAACACACCTAAAACACACAATTGGCAAAGCGGTTGTTGTTAAAAATCACACATTGTAAACTAAACCCCAAAACTAATTTTCAAAATACAATAATAAAGTAACACAATACACTATGTCTAACAAAACACTGCAAACATGTTTTAAAATCAAATAATTATTCAAAACACTAACACATGTTCTCTTCCAACAGTAATATTTAGTCAATCATAAAACATTGACAAAAAACACTATCATCAGCTGAAATTACAGAAACTGCATTATTTTATGTGTCAGGTCTGCCCTTATATTTGAAGCCTCTCTACATTTTTGTTTTGTTGGGTTTAGTAAATGCATGCATATGTTCCTTTTCCACACAAGGTCAGCCCAAAGAGTCCTCTTTTAGAACATATGGGAATCAGCTGTGATTTATATATTTGCATAACTGCAATAAGCTGTTTCTCATTGGCAATGGAATAAAATACAGGGAATATATTTGTGTTTCAATTCTCAATATGAACAGCTGTTCACTTTGACTTTAGCCTATATAAGTTATGTTTAGAACATGATGTTATCTGTTCTGACATACAGTGTGAAAGCATTTGTATATTTGACTGTAAAATTACATTGTTTTGGTCTTGGTTGAGCTTGTGTGTAAAAGAAGTTCAAGCATTTTAAATTGGTGTTAACTGTATGCATTTTGTATCAAAGCAACAAGAAATGTGTTAATTGTATAGCCTACAAAGATGGATGTTATGCTAACCGTGTTAAGAGTTTAGGAAACTTGTTAAATGTATTGAAAAAACTGGCATAGCGATTGTAAAAAACGGTCCGGTTACTCACGTAACCTCGGTTCCCTGAGATAAGGGAACGAGCGCTGCGTCGTCATTTTTGATGACTGCTAATGGGGTAACTCCCTGTTTACTCCGATACTGAAGCCTGATTTGTTAACGTTTGTGAAGTTGCACAAACCAATGGCGCTTTCACCCGCCAGAAAGGGCAGAGCTGACTGCTATATAATTCGGCGAAAAGCGCCATATCATCAGAATCAAACGACTGAAGCGACATCCATCGACTCATGTGCAACTTTAGCACGGCAGTTTACGCAACGCTCGTTCCCTTATCTCAGGGAACCGAGGTTACGTGAGTAACCGGAGCATTCCCCTTCGAAAGGTAACTCTCGTTGCATCGTCATTTTTGACGACTGCTAATGGGGAACGTATCCAGTCACGCCGTGCTAAAAGCAAGAACAGAGCCAGCCTGCTCAGAAGGCCAGTCTAAAGGCACTTCTTGAGGGCCCAAAGAGACCTGAGCTAATAAGAGACCCAAGGTCAACCTGAGGTCTGCTTTAACATAACTTCACCCACTAATAAGGGGGTGAGAGAGAACTTAAGCAGATAACACCTGCATCTGCAAGGCGGGCACATCCAGATTGTAAAATCTAATAAAGGTAGATAGCGACGACCAGCCAGCGGCCGCACAGATCTCCCCAATAGAAATTCCGCTAGACCACGCCCAGGATGAGGCCATCCCTCTAGTGGAGTGGGCCTTCACCCCGATAGGGCACTGTAGGTCAGCCGAAGCATAAGCTAAGGCTATAGCGTCAACAATCCATCGTGACAATCTTTGCTTTGTAACTGGCAGCCCTTTAGAGTGACCTCCAAAGCATACAAAGACTGGGTCTGACTGTCTGAAAGACGCAGAATGCTCAAAGTAGATCCTGAGTGTCCTGACAGGACACAGCAGGTTGGGACCCTGTTCGCCGTCCGCAGTAGGGAGGGCCAGAAGGGAAATGACCTGAGCTCTAAACGGTGTTGAGAGCACTTTCGGTACATAGCCACTGCGTGGCTGAAGAATGACTTTGCAGTCATTATGCCCAAATTCGAGACATGCAGCGCTGACAGACAGGGCTTGCAAGTCACTCACTCTTTTGACCGATGCTTGGGCCAAAAGCAGAGCGTTTTTTTAACGTCAGGGCCCTTAAGCCGATCGAAGCGAGCGGTTCAAAGGGGGCCCCTTTAAGGGCTCTTAGGACTACAGACAAGTCCCATGTAGGTACAGTTTTAGGGCGAGGGGGGTTTAACCGTCGAGTGCCTCTAAGAAACTTAACGACCAAGTCGTTTCTGCCAATTGAACGGTCAGCTACAGGAGAATGATTCGCCGCAATAGCTGCCATATAAACTTTGAGCGTGGACGGGGAACGTCCCCTGTCCAAAAGCTCTTGTAAGAAAGTCAGTACATGGGACACAACACATGATACTGGATCCTGATTACGTACTGAACACCAGTCACTGAAGACAGACCACTTCAGAGCATAGAGACGTCTAGTAGACGGAGCTCTAGCTTCTAAAATTGTATTTTTGACTCTCGCAGGGAGTTGCTTAGACTCCCGTCAAGCGCCCAGAGATGAAGGCTCCACAGTTCTGGTTGAGGATGCCAAATCTTGCCCTGCGCTTGCGAGAGAAGGTCTCTCCTCAGTGGTATCTGCCATGGTGCCGCAGACAGCGTCTGGACCATTTTCGGGAACCAAATCTGATTCCTCCAGAGGGGGGCCATGAGGAGGAGAGAGCATCTCATCTCCCTGACTCGCCTGATAACCTGGGGTAGCAGGGTGATCGGGGGAAAAGCATACAGACGGGTGTTGGGCCAATCGTGGGCCAGAGCATCCCGTGCTTTTGAAAAATAGATTGGGCAGTGATAGTTGTCTTCGGAGGTGAAGAGGTTGACCTCTGCCCTGCCAAAAACTGACCATATTCCCTGAACCGATAGGGGGTGTAATCTCCATTCCCCCGGCGCCATGTTGTTCCTCAACAACATATCCGCCCCTTGGTTCAATCTGCCCGGTACGTGAACCGCTCGTAATGAGAGTTTTTTCTGTGCCCATAACAGGAGACGTTGCGTCAACCTGTGAAGGGGATGGGACCTGAGGCCGCCCTGGTAGCCTACCTACCACCGACATATTGTCCGACCGCACCAGGACATGATGTCCTTTTAGGGCTGGGAGGAAGGTTTCCAATGCTAGACACACTGCCATCATTTCGAGACAGTTGATGTGTAAGCGTTGCTCGTGGATTGACCAGGAGCCGAACACTGGACTGCCCTCGCACAGGGCGCCCCAGCCCCAGCTGGACGCGTCTGTTGTGACCACCTTCCTCCTGGATACCATGCCTAACCGAACGCCTGATATATACAGGTGAGGAGATGTCCAAGGAGCCACAGCTTTGAGACAGTGGCGGCTTACCTTGATGTAAGCACGGCCCAGGCGCCAGGCGTGGGACGGGACGTGCGCTTTTAGCCAATACTGCAGGGGTCGCATCAGCAAAAGGCCCAAAGGAATCACAGGAGACGCGGCGGCCATAAGGCAGAGCGCCCTCTGAAATGCTTTTAAGGGACGCAATGTTCCCAACTTGAAAGACATCAGCGCTCGCTGAATAGTTAGGGAGCGTTCTGATCTAATCCAAGCTCGCATTTGAATCGAGTCTATGACTGTACCCAGAAAGGAAATTCGTTGTCTGGGAGTCAAACAGCTCTTGTGACATGTTGATTTTCAACCCTAAGCGCTTCAGGTGGTCTAGCAGTAATGACTTGTGAGCGATCAGTTGACGTTCTGAGTCGGCTAGCAGCAGCCAGTCATCGAAGTAGTTTAAAACGCGAATTCCCGTCTGTCTCAGAAGGGAGAGAGCCGCGTCCATACATTTTGTAAATGTGCGAGGGGCCAGAGACAGGAAAGGAAGAACTGTGGTAAGCCACTCCCTCGAAAGCAAACCTCAAGAACGGTCTGTGATGGGGCGCTATTTGGATGTAAAGTACGCGTCTTTCAGATCCACAGACAGAAACCTGTCCTCGGGGAGAATTTGCGCGAGGATCTGTTTCAAAGTTAACATTCTGAACAGCCGTCGCATGAGAGCTTGATTCAGATGTCTGAGATCGAGAATTGGTCTGAGCCCGCCGTCTTTCTTTGGTACGAGGAAATACCGGCTGTAAAAACCTGACTCTCTGTTCGCTATGGGGACCGTTTCTATGGCGCCCTTCGCAAGCATCGTTTGTACTTCGGCTCGAAGAACACGCGACTCGTTGTCTGTAACCAAAGTCTGAACGACACCTTTGAATACAGGTGGCCTGCGAGCGAACTGAAGTGAGTAGCCTTGTTCCACTGTCTTTAAAACCCAATATGACACGCCGGGGATGGCTTTCCAAGCCAACAGCCGAGCGGAGAGGGGTTCTATTTTTAATGATGCTAACTCGCCGCCTATTGAGGGAGCGTTGGCATTCTTGAGTATTTTTGATAATATCAGCGCTTCGCCGGACGGGGTTGTGCTGATGTGTGTGAGTGTAAGTGTGGGGAGAGGAAAATTGCTTTTTATAGTAAGTGGGTCCGCTATCACAGCGGTAGTTTGAGGCGCACGCTGCCTTAGCGGGACGCGCCTGGTCAGAAAACCTCCGCCACTCAGAATTTTTCAAAGTGACGGGGAATACATGCAAGCTTTCTTTAAGGGAATTCCATCACCTGCGAGAATCCTCCTTTTTCTCTTCCTCTCCGCACGCACATCAGGACGGCTTCTGCGGCTCAGGGTCCAGCACTACGCGAGGGCGGGGACCTTGGCGCTTTGGAAATGCAAATTTCCTTGCCGTTCGAGGGCGCTGCTGCAGTCCAGGCTCCGGCTTCTGCGAGAGCTGAGGCTGCGCGGGCTTTGCAGGCTGCAGTGTGGACGCTGTCTTCGGGCGGCTTGAAACAGTCGCCGATGCACTGGGGCGTTTAGGCAGGAAGTGACGCAGCTCTTGCAACGTCTTCTGTGCCTCCGTGAAACGCTCTGTGAAACCGTCCACAGCGGGGCCGAACAGACCTTTCTGAGAGACTGGCGAATCCAGGAAAGCCATCTTTTCAGCATCCCTGATCTCCGTCAAGTTCAGCCACAGGTGGCGCTCCAGCACCACTAGGTTGGCCATAGCCTTCCCGACCTCTTGGGCTGTTGCCTTGGTTGCACACAAGGCGAGGTCCGTTGCGGTGCGCAGCTCGCTAAAAGCACTCAGTTCACGGGAACTGTAATTGTGTGTTGGTATTTTTTAATTTTTTTTTAATTTTTTTTTTTATTTCAGTTAAGTGTTTATTTTATTTTAGGTAATGAAAATGCTTTTTAGTTTAGTTTCTCTAAATCACGTCACGTGTTTTGTTAAGAAGTGTGCTGTATATTTAATTTCATTTTATTTCAGTTAAGTGGTTATTTTATTTTAAGTAACACAAATGTTTTTTTTTAGTTGACTTTCTCTAATAACACTAATAATGTTGAGTTTGTGCATTATCCCGCAGCATTGATTCCTCAAATCACTTGTTGAGAAGTGTGTTATTTATTTTATTTTATTTTATTTTATTTATTTTGTTTTTTAAGTTTAGTGTTTATTTTATATATATTTATTAAGTAACGAAAATGTTTTTTAGTTTAGTTCATGCCTTAGCAAGTGTGCTGTTTATTTAATTTAATTTAATTTAATTTTTATTTTTTTTTAATTATGCTGTTGTTTTGTTGGGATGCTCACCGTGACCCAGTGAATGTGCCACAGTGAAAAATGCATCAATAAGAGCGTTTGTGAAACATGCTACTGTTTGTGTGCAGTCAGGCATGTGTGTCCCTCTGTGTGAGAAACGACCCGTGTGTTGTTCCACAGCGCTAGACACACAGGAGGCACATGAATGCAGAAGAAATTTAAAGATCCAGTCACAGAAATACAGTCGTGGACTCTTTGTATATTTCTTTCATGTGCATGGGTTTTTAAAAAGGGCTTCACTAGAGGAATTTGTCACACTGAGTGAATTTTCTCTTCTGTAAAAATAAATGTTGAGGTAAGTTTGGTAAGATTGCTGTTTCCTTTGGCTTTGAGGCAAATCAATCCTAAGTTGTTTTTCCCTCCGTCTACAGAGTCTAAACGCATCCAGCTTTGGAAGAAAGCATGAAGAGTTTCAGCCGGTCCCAACTGACTGCCATGACAACAGGTAACAGACTAAACAAACCCCAAAATAATGTTACTATCGAGACTTAGACAAATAAACTCAAACCTAAAGCTCAGTATATTCTGCACTTGACTTGTTTAATGCATAGAACTCAGAAGACTTTCTTTTATTGCTTCTTCCACACTTTCAGTTAGTAAAAACAAACTGAGCCAGATGGAAAGAGATAAAGTGTAATCAAATAAAAACTTAAATGTGTATTTTGGATGTTTCTTTCCACTATTTTGACATGTTAGAAGCAAAATTGTTACCTTGAATTTAGATAAAGTAGCTTATTGTAATTGAAATCTACAGATGTACAGTATCTCACAAAAGTGAGGACACCCCTTACATTTCAGCAACAATTTTAGTATATCTTCTCAAGGGACAATACTATAGAAATGAAACTTGGATATATTTTAGAGTAGAAATATAGAAAATAACTCATCCTACAGCCATTACTGTCAAAATAGCTGGCAACAAAAGTGAATACACCCTAAATGAACTTGTCAAATCTGTGTCCAAAGTGTCAATATTTTGTGTTAGCATCATTGTTATCTACCACTGCCTTATCATCCTGGACATGGAGTTGACCAGAGCTGCACAGGTTGTTGCTGAGATCCTCTTCTACTAGTCCATAATGACATCACAGAGCTGCTGGATGTTAGACAAATGTGCTTCTCCACCTTATGCTTTTAGGATGCCCCAAAGGTGCTTAATAGGGTTCAGGTCTGGAGACATACTTGGCCACTCCATCATCTTCACCTTCAGCTTCCTCAGCAAGGCAGTTTTCATCTTGGTGGTGTGTTTGGGATCATTATCATGTTGGAAAACTACCATTCGGCTGGTTTCTGGAGGGAAGGCATCATGTTCTGCTTCAGAATGTACAGTACCTAATGGAATCCATGTTTCCCTCAATGAACTGCAGCTCCCCAGTACCAGCAGCACTCATGCAGCTCCAGACCATGATGCTACTGTAGACAAGACACAATTTTCTTGGTACTCCTCACCAGGGCATCGCCACAAATGCTGGACACCATCTGAGCCAAACAAGTTTATCCTATAGTCTCATCAGACCACAGGACATGGTTCCAGTAATTCATGCTCTTGGACAGGTTGTCGTCAGCAAACTGTTTGCGGGCTTTCTTGTGAGCCAGCTTCAGATGAGGCTTCCTTCTGGGACGACGCCTATGCAAACCGACTTGTTGCAATGTGCAGCATATGGTCTGAGCACTGACAAGCTGACCTTCTACTTCTGCAACATTTGAAGCAATGATGGCAGCACTAATGCATCTGTTTTTTTTTTAAGCCAGGTTCTGCACCTGATGTACAAAACGAGTGCTTAACTTCTTTGATCGACCCTTGCCAGGCCTTTTCCGAATGGAACCCATCTTGGAAAATCTCTGTTTGACCCTGACCACTGTAGTGTAAGTCGGTTTCAGGGTGTTACTGTACCTCTAATAGCCTTGGCCATCTTTGTGGAGAGCAACAATTCTAATTCAACAATTCTAGTTCTTTGTCATGAAATGCCATGTTGAACATCCAGTGGTCAGTATGAGAAAATTGTATTCAAAGCACCAAATTTTAACTGCTCTAATACAAGATACACAACTTTGTATGGTCCTGTCAAGCAGACAAAAACATAAACATGATGAATAGGACATGTGACTTGGTTAAACAACTCACTTTTGTTGACAACTATTTTGTTTACTTTGTTTACTTATTTTCAGAGGACAGTAAATCTATACTGCTATACAAGCTGCACATTGACTGCTCTAAAATATTCCCAAGTTTAATTTCTATTGTATTGTCCATTGAGAAGATATACTGAAATGGTTGCTGAAATGTGAGGGGTGTACTCACTTTTGTGAGATACTGTATATAGATAAAATTTAATAATAAAATCACTTACAGTTTTTTTCAATCGCTAACAAGCGCTTACCCATACTTCAGATACTTTTTCTAAACTCTTAACACAGACTCACACCTACAAAACACAATTGGCCAAATGGATAATTTTCTTCTCAAAAATACATTTTGTTAAATATATACTAACTCTTCATTTCGAAATAGAATACATCTTTCTCTGCACACACTAACTTTACCAAAACACTGGAAATCTGACTCAAAATGAAATTATTCTGTCAAAGAATAACACTTGTTTTCAGTTCACAAGGTACATGCAGTCAATCAAAGTACACCAGGTTTCAAAATACTGGCTATTGTTGACATTACAAAAACTGCATAGACTTTTTATGTTTCAGTTTTACAGGTATTTGCATGCAAAACATGCTATCCACCATTTTGACACTAAATTTCTTGGTTGGGAACTGTCTGTCCACATGTACAGTAATGTTAACATTCAAAAGTATTCCAGTAAAAAGCAAATAAGTTTCTTTTTCTGTCTATAACAGGAGGTACAGTAGAAACATGGTATGGTAGAACAGAAACAGTTTTACTGTATTGCTTACAGTGAACAAAATATCCATGAAACACACAAGAGCATTCTGAACAATAAATAAATAAATAAATAAAAATAACAACAGCAAAAAGCCCAGATTAAAAAAAAAAAAAAAAAAAAAAAAGGGGGGGGGGGGTCTAAAAAATGCACAAAATTACTGTATCTAATCTCTGCAATCTTTCAATGAATTGAATTGAGAATGAATGGTAAAGTCCAATTTACTTCCTGGAATGGAATTGGATTTGGAATTGGAATGTCAGGAAACAGAATTGAAATCAAATAAATTCCAATAAATTCCACTTGAGTTGCTAGTTTATAGTACATCAAATATTGTAAATCACATAAACAACAAACACATAAAAGAAATACAAAGTACTGCATGTTTAGTTGGTTAAGCATGATCATTTCACATGCCAAATTTCAGGAAATGATAACAATTCGATGCAATAAAAAGTGAATGAAATACATGAATGAACATGACTCATTTTTTTTGTGAGTTGAGACATATATTATGTGATAATCATATATTGAATGTATAGTACATACAGAAACTTAGCACCACTGTCATTCAATTATTACAGTAATTCATAATGTACAGTTCTCATTTTTATTTACTTGCATTTGATCAACTCTATTTCCTACATTACTTGGTATTTGTAAAGCATCACAAATAAAGTAAAAATATATGTTTCTAAATGCAATCACACATAGATGCTCAGAAACAGCAATAAATGGAATTCAGTGGAATTTCCCTGAATTGAATTCCACTTCCTGTAATTCCAATTCAATTCAAACTCTGTTTCCTGTAATTGTTGTTGAATTCCAATTCTAATTCCATTCCAATTCCATTTCCTTTTTTGAATTGGAATTGTTGAGTTCATTCCTGAATAGACCCCAACCCTGTTTCCAAAACATCACTCCTCAAAGTCCTCATTTTACTGTATAAGTGTACATGTAGTAGAAAAAAATGACTGCCTCTGAGTGTAAGCCAGACTGGAATCTGCTGTGGTTGGCCCAATTTACCCAACATAAATCAGCAATTCAATTGTTTGTTTATAATCAGCTGAGATATATTTTTGATATTGATACTGTTTTTGAACTGATTTCATTGCAGAAGCAGAGGTTTTTATACTGTATCTAAGGTTAGGAATATTGTTTTTGCTATTGTGGGATGTTGTGTGTTAACATTCGTAAATACTACAAAAACAATCCATAATTTTGTTGGGAGGTATAGCTTGTCTGTTAAGAAAATGTAAGCATTGTGGAAATGTGTTCACTGACTGCATACTGGGTGAAGACGACATGAAATGTGTGAATGGTATGGCCACAAAAGACCGATGCTGTGCTAATTGTGTTTAGAGTTTTGAAAATGTGACAACTGTTTGGACAAACACTTGTTAGCGACTGAAAAAAACTGTAAATGCGTATTTTGGGTATTTTCTTTCCACTATTTTAACTAAAGACATGTTATACAAGCAAAATGCATACCAGAAAAATGTGTCTTGAGAATAAGGTTATAATTAACCACAAAAAGATGTTCATCCCAAAATTTCCATGGAGGAAACCTGACATTTGTTTTTCACAAATTCTGTTATCTTGAGTTGTTGTAGAGCAGTATTGTTTGAGTGAAGTTGTACTGATCTGAATGCTGCTTTGTTTGCAGGTTTGCTCCTGCTCTGTCTGGGTAGTTCAGGTCTGGAGCTCAATCCCAGCGATGCTCAGGTTGTCCTCTCCATCAACTCCTCCATCAGCATCACCTGCTCCGGTTGGAATGACGTCACCTGGCGCTTCAAGCGAGAGGAGAAAGTTCCGGAGTTCCGCGTCGAGAAGCGAAGTCCCACCTCCAGTGTTCTGAGTCTGGAGCAGGTGACATGGAGACACACAGGTGTCTATGTGTGTACGGAGAACGGGACAAACGAGACCAGAGAGGTGGCTGTTTTTGTGCCTGGTAAGAACTCATGAAAATACTGAAAACTAGTTCATCCAAGCTGTTCATGTCTTTCTTTCTTCAGTCGAAAAGTAATTAAGGCTTTTGAGGAAAACATTCCAGGATTTTTCTCCATATAGTGGACTTCAATGGGGATCAACGGGTTGCAGGTCCAAATTCTAGTTTAAATGCAGCCTCAAAAGGCTCTACACAATCCCAGCCGAGGAATAAGGGTCTTATCTAGTGAAACGATTGGTCATTTACTTAAAAAAATAAAAATTGATATTCTTTTTAACCACAAATGCTCGTCTTGCACTACTGTAGCTTGACTTGACGCATTACGCAATCATGTTGGAAAGGTCATGTATGATGGAGATGGAAGTAACGACCCAGTGTTTACAAAGTGAACGTGCAAGGAAAGTCAAACGCCCTTTACAAAAAAAGGTAAAACAACGATGTTGGACGATTTTGAAGTTAGAGGACAACATTTGAGTTTTTCGCTCTACCCTACCTTTTTGAACCGAAGTACACAGGCGAAGAACTAACTGTGTGTGGCTTTTCCAATGTGACTTCATAATGTGTGAAGTTGAGCTAGTGCAAATCAAGCATTTGTGTTTAATATATTTTTTTTTTTTTCATAAAATGACTGATCGTTTCGCTAGATGAGTGTGTAGATTTTGTGTAGATCCCTTTTAAGCTGCATTGAAACCGCAATTTGGATCTTCAACCCGTTGGCCACCATAAAGTCCACTACATTAAGAAAAATCCTGGAATGTTGTCCTCAAAAACCTTCATTTTTTGCAACTGAAGAAAGAAAAACAATGAACACCTTGGATGATATGCGAGTGAGTAAATTACAAGGAAATTTTTAAGTCTGGAAGTGAACTAATACTGGACTTCCAGTAGGGTAAGTTTAAAAAGTGCATGTAAAACAACAGATATTGTATATTTTATCATTTTAACATTAGTTTTTTAATAGTTTTGAATGTGATTTTCTCATTCATTTAATGTTGTGTGAATTTTATTTTATTTTTATTTTATTTTATTCTTTTGTTCATGAATGCATTTATTCTTTTATAGATTCTAAGATTGATTTATTCATTCACTCATGCATTCATTCATTTATTGATTCTCACATTGATTCTTTTGTTCATTCATTCATTCACTCACTCACTCACAGATTCATTAATTTATTGAGTTTCACAATGATTCTTTTGTTCAGTCACTCATGCATTCATTTATTTATTGATTCCAAACATTGATTTGTTTATTCATTCACTCACTCACTCATACATTCGTTCATTTGGTGATTCTTACATTGATTTAATTAAGTCATGCATTCATTCATTTATTATTTCTCATATTGGTTTGTTCATTTATACACTTATGCATTCATTTGATTCTCACAGGGTGAGTTTATTCATTCACTCACCCTTTCATTTATTTACTGATTCTCACATTGATTCTTTTGTTCACTGATCATTTATACATTTATTCATACATTAATTAATTCTCACATTGATTTCTTTCATTCATTTCTTAATTCTTACATTAATTCCTTAATTTAATTAATTTTTATTTTTATTTTTATTAATGCTCAAAATGATTCATTCTATCGTTCATTCACATATCGATTTTCACTTTGATTTGTTGTTCATTTACTCATGCATTCATTCTTTTATTATTCTCACTTTAATGTATTTTTTAATTCTCACATTGTTTTGTTTCTTAATTCACTCATGCATTCATATATTTATTATTTCTCATATTGATTTGTTCGTTTGCTAACCCATTCATTCATTGATTTTCACATTGAATTTGAACATTTACTCACACAACTCATTAATTCATTCACTTATGCATTCATTTGTTTACTCACTTTCATTCATGTATTGATTCTTAAAATAATTAATTCTATCATTTACTCACACATTGATGAAACATGAATTAATTTGTCAATACATTAATTTGTTCATTCATTCATGTATTTATTCTTTTATTATTCTCACACATTTATTTGTTTATTAACTCCCACACTGATTCATTCATTCATTTGATTCTTACATTGATTCATTTGTTCATTTACAGTTTTTTTCAGTCGCTAACAAGCGTTTGTCCAATCAGTTGTCACATTTTCAAAACTCTAAACACAATTAACACAGCATCGGTCTTTTATGGCCATACCATTCACAAATTTCATGTCGTTTTCACCCAATATGCAGTCAGTGAACACATTTCCACAATGCTTACATTTTCTTAACAGACAAGCTATACCTCCCAACAAAATTATGGATGGTTTTTGTAGTATTTACGAATGTTAGCACACAACATCCCACAATAGCAAATACATTATTCCAAACCTTAGATACAGTATAAAAACCTCTGCTTCTGCAATGAAATCAGTTCAAAAACAATATCAATATCAAAAATATATCTCAGCTGATAATAAACAAACAATTGAATAATTGACACACAGCTGATTTATGTTGGGTAAATTGGGCCAACCACAGCTGATTCCAGTCTGGCTTAGACTCAGAGGCAGTGGTTATTTTTTTCTATTACATTTACACTTATACAGTAAAAGGAGGAATTTTAGGAGTGATGTTTTGGAAACAGGGTTGGGGTCAATTCAGGAATGAACTCCATTTCAAAGAAGGAAATGGAATTGGAATTGGAAATCAACAACAATTACAGGAAACAGAGTTGGAATTGAATTGGAATTACAGGAAGTGGAATTCAATTCAGAGAAATTCCAATAAATTCCATTTATTGCTGTTTCTGAGCATCTATCTGTGATTGCATTTAGAGACATACATTTTAACTTTATTTATGATGCTTTACAAATACCAAGTAATGTATGAAATAGAGTTGATCAAATGCAAGTAAATAAAATGAATGACAGTGGTGATAAGTTTCTGTATGTACTATACATTCAATATATGATTACCACATAATATGTCTCAACTCACAAAAAAATGAGTCATGTTCATTCATGTATTTCATTCACTTTTTATTGCATAGAATTATCATAATTTCCTGAAATTTGGCATGTGAAATGATCATGCTTAACCAACTAAACATACAGTACTTTGTATTTCTTTTATATGTTTGTTGTTTATGTGATTTATAATATTTAATGTATTATAAACTAGCAACTCAAGTGGAATTTTTTGGAATTTGATTTCATTTGTGTTTCCTGACATTCCAATTCCAAATCCAATTCCATTCCAGGAAGTGAATTGGAATTTACCAATCATTCTCAATTCAATTCATTTCAAGATCACAGAGATTAGATACAGTAATTTTGTGCTTTTTTTTAGACCCCCCCCCCCCCTTTTTTTTATCTGGGCTTTTTGCTGTTGTTATTTTTATTTATTTATTTATTTATTGTTCAGAATGCTCTTGTGTGTTTCGTGGATATTTTGTTCACTGTAAGCAATACAGTAAAACTTTTTCTGTTCTATCATACCATGTTTCTACTGTAGCTCCTGTAATAAACAGAAAAAGAAACTTATTTGCTTTTTACTGGAAATGCTTTTGAATGTGAACATTACTGTACATGTGGACAGACAGTTCCAAACCAAGAAATTTAGTGTCAAAATGGTGGATTGCATGTTTTGCATGCAAATACCTGTAAAACTGAAACATAAAAAGTCCATGCAGTTTTTGTAATGTCAACAATAGCCAGTATTTTGAAACCTGGTGTACTTTGATTGACTGCATGTACCTTGTGAAGTGAAGACAAGTGTTATTCTTTGACAGAATAATTTCATTTTGAGTCAGATTTCCAGTGTTTTGGTAAAGTTAGTGTGTGCAGAGAAAGATGTATTCTATTTCGAAATGAAGAGTTAGTATATATTTAACAAAATGTATTTTTGAGAAGAAAATTATCCATTTGGCCAATTGTGTTTTGTAGGTGTGAGTCTGTGTTAAGAGTTTAGAAAAAGTATCTGAAGTATGGGTAAGCGTTTGTTAGCGATTGAAAAAAACTGTAATCATGCATTCATTTACTTATTGATTCATTTGTTGGCACACACACTGATTCAGTGATTCTGTCCTCCTCAGATCCTGAAGTGTGGTTCCTCGAAAACGATCACCTCATGGTGACTAAGACAGGAGAGGAAGGCACGATCCCGTGTCTGGTGACAAATCCCTTGATAAGCGTCACGCTGTACGAGAGAGACACAGAGGTAATGGTGGAGGGTTCGTACAAGCCCAGCGTAGGCTACACCGCCGCCCTGGAGGACAGAACCTATAAATGCAAAGGAGAGCTGAACGGAGAGGAGAAAGATTCTGCCCCCTTCTACGTCTTCAGCATATTTGGTACTTTTGCATTTTGACCAAATTCTATTTTTATAATGTTTAGAATTTTAGAATTACTTTTGTTCTAATGAATAATTTATAGGATTTTTTTTTTTTTAATGAATTATTATTTTTTTTACATCAGTTTGTCATAAAACAGGACAAAAATACTAAGAAAAGGTTTTTTTTTGGGTTTTTTTGCAGTGTTATGCATAAATAAACATATTATAAATGAAATACAGTCAAGCCCGAAATTATTCATAGCCCTGGCAAATTCTGACTTGAAATTACTTTTATTCAACCAACAAGTTTTTTTTGACCGGAAATGACACAGGCTTCTCCCAAAAGATAATAAGACGATGTACAAGAGGCATCATTGTGGAAAAAAAATATTTCTCAGCTTTTATTTACATTTGAACAAAAAGTGGCAAGTCCAAAATTATTCATTCCCTTTGCAAACTGTCACAGTCTATGGGAAAATCCAAAGGTCTATACCATTCCAAATAGTCCAAGCTGTTCTAAAGCATCCTAATTACCCTGATTCATTGGGAACAGCTGTTTTAATCAACTCAACAGGTGAAAAACAGAAGCTCTCTGCTGTTGGTTTGTGGACAGTCATGGCTAAGACAAAGGAGCTCATTGAAGACCTGCGGCTGTGCATTGTGGCTGCTCACAAGTCAAGAAAGGGCTATAAGACCATATCTAAATGTTTTGAAGTTCCAGTGGCTACAGTGCAAAGTATCATTAAAAAATACAAGACATTCCGCACTGTGAAAAATCTCAGAGGACGTGGTCGGAAGCCAAAAGTGACACCTGTGCTGGCCAGGAGGATAGTGAGAGAGGTAACAAAGAATCCAAGGATCACCACCAAGGCCATCCTGATGAATCTGGGCTCTGCTGGTGGAAACATCTCAAGGCAGACAGTCCAACGGACACTACACACCGCTGGGTTCCACGGACACAGACCAAGGAGGACACCACTTCTCCAGATAAGGCACACAAAAGCCTGCTTGGCCTTTGCAAATGCTCATCTGGACAAAGAAGTAGACTTCTGGTCTTCTGTTTTATGGTCAGATGAAACAAAAATTTAATTGTTTGGCCACAATGATGTAGCTTTCATTTGGCGTAAAAAAGAAGAAGCTTTAAACCTTGAGAACACTGTCAAACATGGTGGTGGGAACCTAATGTTTTGGGGTGTTTTTCAGCCGGTGGACCAGGGAACCTAATCACAGTAAACGGCACCATGAAAAAGAAGCAATACATCAAAACTCTCAACAACAACATCAGGCAGTCTGCAGAGAAACTTGGCCTTGGGCACCAGTGGACATTTCAGCACGACAACGACCCAAAACACACAGAAAAAGTGGTGAAGAAATGGTTAGCAGACAAAACATTAATGTTTTGCAGTGGCCCAGCCAGAGTCCTGACTTAAATCCAATTGAGAATCTGTGGAGGGAGCTAAAGATCAGGGTGATGGCAAGGAGACCCTCCAACCTGAAAGAGTTGGAGCTCATCGCTAAAGA
This sequence comes from Garra rufa, assembly GCF_049309525.1. NCBI lineage: Eukaryota > Metazoa > Chordata > Actinopteri > Cypriniformes > Cyprinidae > Garra > Garra rufa. Next base: position 10,614,738 of record NC_133376.1, read on the forward strand.
TGAATGGGCAAAAATACCAGTGGAGACATGCAAAAAGCTGGTCAGCAATTATAGGAAGCATTTGATTGCTGTAATAGCCAATAAAGGCTTTTCTATTGATTATTGAGAAGGGTATGAATAATTTTGGACATGACACTTTTTGTTCAAATGTGAATAAAAGCTGAGAAACATTTTTTGCCACAATGATGGCTCTTGTACATCATCTTATTATCTTCTGGGAGATATCGTCTGTGTCATTTCCGGTCAAAAAAAAAAAACTTGCTGGTTGAATAAAAGTAACTTTAAGTTAGAAATTGGCAGAATTTGCCGTGGCCTGTACATTTGGTCTGCTAATGCTTTAATATAACAGATTATTTGCTGTTTTGAGTTAAAACGCTCACCATTTTCTTTTAATTTGTATTTGCAAGGGAGAAAAAGTCCATGTGTTGCACATCTGTGTCATCATTAACTGGACCGAATCTCTCATAAACACATCAGATGATTTGTTTTATATCAGACAATAGCCGTTTTTGTTCTTTTTCTTTTGCACACATGGTTTTAGCTCCCGAGGCTCTGGATCCCTACATCAACGCCTCCAAAACGGTCCTGAAACAGGGTGAGACGCTGCACGTCAACTGCACCGTTAACGGCGTGGAGCTCGTCTTTTTCTCCTGGGACTTTCCCAACAAAGATGTGAGTGGGCTGAAAATAAAACTCGTTGTTTTCCTTATTTTCTCCATCGAGCACTTAGAACTCCCGTGAGAAGCTCCACATGTTGAAATGAGCTCAAGATGTGCGGCCACACCTTCATGAGGAACACGTGTTTTTATTAAGAGATAAGTCAAAAAGGATGAGGAAAGAAGTGAAAAGTTGTTGTTAATTTCTGGAAAATGGATTAAATCAGACTGAGGTGGTCTGCTGGTTTTGACCGGCCACTGAACTGACCTCTTTCTTGTTTTAAGATTAAACTCTCTTAATTTTGATACATTTTTCAGAAATAAGATCTAGTCATTTTGCTTTTCAAGTAAATGTATCTTTTTAAGAGTGTTTGGATATTTGTACTGAGAAACAAGTCAAGGGGAAGAACTTTTTCTTTTGCAGTAAATGCAATGTAATCACTTTGGATAGAAGTTCTTGCCAAACAATTAAAAATTTACACTCTAACAGTCAAAAGTTTTTGAACACTAAGATTTTTTATGTTTTTTTTTAAAGTCTTTTCTGCTCACCAAGCCTGCATTTATTTAACCCAATGTACAGCAAAAACAGTAAAGTTTTGAAATATTTTTCTATTTAAATATATTTTATAATGTAATTTATTCCTGTGATCAAAGCTATATTTTTAGCATCATTACGCCAGTCTTCAGTGTCTTTAGTGATAATAATAATAGTTAAAACAATATTTTTGGAGGGGGAGCATTTCAGAATATTAGAAAGATTTCTAAAGGATCGTGTGATTGGAGTAATGATGCTAAAAATTAAGCTTCGAAATCAGGATAAATTACATTTTAAAACATATTGGAGTTTATTTGAACAAATTAGTATTTGTATATTATATTTAGTATAATTAAGTAATTGATTATACATATTCTAATGATTAATTAATTAATAATTAATTATTTAAATTAATTCAGAATTTTCATTGATAAATGGAAAAATATTTAACATTATTTATTAATTTATATTATATGATTTAAATATTTCAAAAAAATAATATTTTTAAAATTGATAAAAATAATAATATTTTATATGATTTGAAAAAAAATATTAAAGAGCAAATATTGCATGGTAATGGAAAAGTTTATTTCTGACACTGAAAACCACAATTTTTTTTCCCTTCAGGTGGGGGATATTGAGCCCTTGACTGACGTCCTTTCGTCTATGAGCATGCGGTCCTGTCTCAACATCACAGACGTGTCTCTAGCCAGATCGGGACAGTATGTTTGTCACGTGCATGAGGGTGTGCAGGACCAGAAAGCTTCAGCCAGCATTGACATCACCGTACTGGGTAAGAGATGCATCACATTTGCATGATTATGTCTATAAATGCAGAGAATAAAGTCTGTCTGCTCATTTCGCATGCACATTTTAATACTGTGTTGTTACCTGAATGATTCACAGCTGTTTTTTTGTTTAGTGATAGTTGTTCATGAATCCCTTGTTTGTCCTGAACAGTTAAACTACCTGCTGTTCTTCAGAAAAATCCACAAATTATTTGGTTTTTCAGCATTTTTGTGTATTTGCACCCTTTCCAACAATGACTGTATGCTTTTGAGATCCATCTTTTCACACTGAGAACAACTGAGGGACTCATATGCAACTATTACAGAAGGTTCAAACACTCACTGATGCTTCAGAAGTAAACACGATGCATTAAGAGCCAGGGGGTGTAAATTTTTGAACAGAATGAAGATGTGTACATTTTTCTTATTTTGCCTAAATGTCATATTTTTTCATGTAGTACTGCCCTTCAGAAGCTACAGAAGATCTTCAAATTCCAAAAGTTTTCACCCCCTGGCTCTTAATGCATCTTTTTTCTTTCTGGAGCATCAGTGAGCGTTTGAACCTTCTGTAGTAGATGCACATGAGTCCCTCAGTTGTCCTCAGTGTGAAAAGATGGATCTCAAAATCATACAGTCATTGTTGGAAAGGGTTCAAATACACTAAATACCTTATTCAGGTCAGTACTAAATAAAAAAACAACATAGTGTTTGAATAATACTAAAGCAACACTAGTCAGCACATTTTGTGCAGCCTTCTGGTAAAAGCAGAGCTGTATGAAGAGCGGCCTTCATCGTCTGAGCTGTAAAGTCTGGGTGGCGTGTTTTCAATGATGCTTTGATGCAAACCTTAATTAAACACTAGTCCTTTAAAACAAGCGCTCAGTCTCACAACATCTCCTGTGATGGTGTTTGCTCTCGTCACGGGGGGAAATGCTGCGTGTGAATGAGAGCTTCTGCTGAAGGGAATGAGTTATGTTTATGTTTAACACGATGAAACCACAGCCGCACACAGAAACCCTGGAGGAGCGCAGACGAGTCACAGGAACTGACTGTAGATCAATGCGGATCTTTGTTCGAGTGTCCGCCGCAGCACTTACACACACAGGATGCAGCGACTGCAGGCAGGCCTTTATGAAGAAAGTGCTTTTAGCACCTGAACGTTTCGATTACGATCTATCAGCTGCGAGTGAGAGCTCACTTATGGAATAATAAATAGATTATGTAGAAAGATGAGCAAGCAAAACTCACTCTGCCTTGCATATAAGGTGTCATAATTTGATACACTAGCTTTCAGAAGTTTTGGGTTGGTGAGATTTTTGAAATGCTTTTAAAGTATTTTATGCTCTTGGAGGCTGCATTTATTTTATTTAAAATATAGGAAAAATAAAAAATGTTAACTAATATCATTATTTAAAGTAGCTGTATTCTATGTGAATATATTGTAACGTCTAATTTATTTTATTTATTTTCAGCATCATTACTCCAGTCTTCAGTGCCACATGATCCTTCAGAAATCATTCTAATATACTGAGTTGCTGCTCGAGAAACTTCTAATGAATGCAATTTTCATCTGTCTGTCTGTAGAGAAAGGATTCGTGGCTCTTTCTTCACATCTGGACGGGAACGTCTCGGCGCAGCTCGGCGAAAACGTGGAGCTGAAGGTGGAGATCGAGGCGTATCCCAAACCCACCGTCCTGTGGAAGAAAGATGGGGCTGCTATTAAAGGACACAACATCAGACAGGAACACGAGATCCGGTAATGATGCTCTCAACACACGACCTCTATTAAACAACACTAAACCTTTCCACGCATGTCTGACTTTTCATGCTCTGGATCTGCTGCAGGTTTGTCAGCACGCTGACCCTGGTCAGGATCCGACTGGAGCAGATGGGGCTCTACACTGTCAGTGTCCAAAACGAAGATGACTTTAAAGAGATGACTTTTGACCTTGAGGTGAAAGGTGAGACAGTTTGACATCTATGTACACACCGCCCCCATTTCCTGAAAACAGACACCCGTTCAGGGCTGGAGCAAGAATAACACCAGCTGTTGGGATTACTGTGAAACTGTTCACGGAAGTAATTGAATTTAAATTATTTATTTTATTTTATTTTATTTTATTTTATTTTATTTTATTTTATTTTATTTTATTTTATTTTATTTTATTTATTTTTTTGGTCATTAATTTAACTGAAATGACCAAATATTTATGTTTAATATTTAGTTTAATGTTTAATTTTAGTTTAATGTATATAATGATTTAACTAAATATTTAATTTAATTCCATATGTAATTTACTATTTAGATTTAATACAATTTTGAATAGATTTTTGTAATTCATTTTACTTTATTTAGAGTTATTTGTTTGATTTATATATATATATATATATGTCAGTTTTTTGATAATTATTTGTTCATTTAATTTTTTAATAATTTATTTTAATTTAATATTTAAATTGTTTAATGTAATTACATATGTAATTTAATATTTAATTAGTTTAATCTAATTTTAGTGTATTTATTTCTCAATTAATTTGATGTCATTTAGTAATTAAAGATTTAACAAAATATTTAATTTTATTTAATTGCATAATGAAATATTAAATGTACATTTTAATTCATTTTATTATTTACTTTTACTTTATTTATTGTTAGTTGTTACATTTAATTTAATATTTAATATAATATTTATTTAGTTTGTTTAATATAATTAAATGTTTACCAAAATATGTAATGTGTTTAATTTAATTATATATGTCATTTAATATTTAATTAGTTGAATTTAATTTTAATTTGGTAATTAATTTGAAATAATTTAATATTCTAATAGTTTATTTTAACTTAATATTTCATTTGCTTAATATAATTAAAAATAAAAATATGTAATTTGTTTAAAATTGTTGCATATTTAATGTGTTGTATATGTAATTTGATATTTAATTAGTTTAACCTAATTTTATTTTTTTCATAATAAACTTTACTAAATTACATTTTTCAATAGCTTAATAATATTTCACTTTACTAAAATAACTGAAATAAAATGTTTTATTTAATTTTAATGTATTTATTTGATCATTAAAGTAATTTTATATTTTAATAGTTAATAGTTAATAGTTAATGTAATATTTCAGTTGTTTAATGTAAATAACATGTAACCAAATAATTAGTTTAATGCAATTGCGTATGTAATTTAATATTTAATTAGTTTTTAATTAATATTTAATTATAATTAATTATATTTAATTATAATTAACTTTACTTAATGTAATATTTCAATAGTTTAATAATATTTAATATGATTTAATATTTAACAAAATAACTGAAACAAATGAAGAAAAACTATGTATTAAAAAACTAAGTTATTAAAAAAACATGAGAAAGGTTTTATTACATAAAATAAAACAAAACAAAAATTAATTATCACTTTTTATTATTTTTTTTTATATTCAATTATTCACAATTTGCATTTAGTTTAAATTAATGTACTAAAATAACTAAACAAATAAATTAATTAATACAGTTTACTAAAACAACATATTATAAATTTGCTTAGTTTAGTATAATTTAATATTTAATTCAAAATGTAATTACATTTAAGTACATGTAATTTAATATTTGATTCAGTAAAATTAATTTCATATTTAATTAAATATTTAATTAGTTTAATATAAATAACATGCAACCAAATATTTAATTTGTTTAATGTAATTGCATATGTAATTTAATATTTAATTAGTTTAACCAAATTTGAATGTATTTTATAATAACTTTACTTAATTTAATAATTCAATAGTTGAATAATATTTATTATTAATTAATATTGAATAAAATAGCTCAAACAAATGAATAAAAGCTATGTATTAAAAAGTTAGCAAAAGATTATTAAAAAGTTATTAAAAAACATAAGAAAGATTTCATTAAATTAAATAAAAAAAAACTTAAAACAAAAATGAATGACATGATTACAAATGTAAATTACATATAAATTACAAATTTATATGTAATTTACATTACATATAATATATGTAAAATTTATAAATTACAAATTTAAATATTTAGTTACTTAAATATTTTCATGTATTTATTTGATAATTATATTTTTTTTTATTTATGTATTTAATTTATTTTAATTTAATATCTTATTTGTTTATTGTAATTAAAATGTAACAAAATATTACATAAAATGACTAAAACAAATAAATAAATTAATGAAATTTAAGTAAATTTCATTAATTTATTTATTTGTTTTAGTCATTTTATTACATTAATTTAAACTAAATGCAAACTGTAAATAATTTAATATCAAAATTTAAAAAATTAAATAAAAATGATTTTAAAAATTATAATTACGTTAAATGAACTAAATGAAATAAATCTTAAATTAAATATTAGATTCAATTTAACAATTAACAATAAATAAAGTAAAAGTAAATGATTTAAGATGTAAATTTAATATTTCATTATGTAATTAAATTAAATTAAATTAAATGTTTTGCTAATATTTTATATTTAATTTGTTTAATTTATTATAATTTAATATTTAATTCTGTTAAATTAATTTAATATTTAATTCAATATTTAATTTGTTTAACTTTATTAATAAACAAAAAAATTACTTATTATTTGTATTTAAGAATGACCATTTACCTTTATGCTTCTTTTCCAGTTATTTTCTTGTTTACTCTGTGAGCTTTTTGTCTGTATTAACGTTGCTGACTGATGTCACGTCCTGTCTCTGCAGTTCCTCCTCAGATAACTGAACTGTCTGACCATCAGCTGCCGGGTAAGAAGCACGCGGTCACCTGTGTGGCGGAGGGAGTGCCGTCTCCCAGCATTCAGTGGTTCAGCTGTGACAGCATGCCCAAGTAATCACACACCTTCATCATCACAAATACATCTGATATAAATCTGTTAGCATTCCACTAAGGTCAGCAGCACATATGGTGTTTAGCATACGAGATCCAATACTAGATTATCAGCCAGCATTTTAAAAATATTTCCCCTTTAATGACTCTCATTCATATTTAATACGAGCTGTTTGCGAGATGAGTAAATATAAAGCTGATGAGTTTGCACAGCACTCAGAAAGCATCGCATAAACACACACATCAGCGTAATGAAGGCAAACAGTCGATCAGCTTGCGTCTGTCCATCATCCGAACGCAGCGCACATGCTGATTAAAACACCAAAGAGCTGCACACAAATACTTCTGTATGAATAATATATAGCACATATGCTGGAACGGCCATTAGCGCACACCTCTCCTATCCTACATGGGTGCAGCACACTTATGAGGGCGCAGAATTAAGTGTGCAGCAGATATAATGCATGAATATTATTGGGTGTGTTTGTTCTGGTTTGTAATGGTTTTTATGCTTTTTTGTTAAAGTACATATTATATAAATTGGTGTTTGGGTAGATCTATAATGGCATACTACTCAATATTTGCATTATGCATTCATTGGAAAAAAAAAAAATAATAATATATATATATATATATATATATATATATATATATATATATATATATATATATATATATATGTGTGTGTGTGTGTGTGTGTGTGTGTGTTTAAGCAAAATGACAAGTCTTAATAATAAAATAACTTAAACAAATAAATTAAAAAAATATTATAGAGTGATATTTAAAAATAGACATATTTTATTTATATTTTATTTATTTATTTTACTATAGACTATGTATGTTGTTGTTTTTTTACAAATAATAAAAATGACAAAAACAGACAACAAATTGACTAAAACTTTCACTTTTAAGACAGAAATCTACAACTAAGCTCTTATTCAGAATATTAACGTATAATATTAAAATTTTAAAAATTAACCGAGTTTATGGTTAAATAAGGAATAAAGTATGTGTCCATGACATGAAAAAAATATACTTGTTTTCTGTTTAAATTAGTATTTTTTCTTGTACTAAACATACATTTCTCAAAAAAAAAAAGTTTTGATTGGTAATTAGTTTTTAATTTTTTTGTCATGAATATGATATTATTATCATTTATAGATAATAATTATAATTATCATATTATAGATATAAATTTTAAATAAACGTAAACTGAAATAAAATCTTACAAAAAATATAATATTATATTATATTTAATTTTGGAGTAATTAATTTACCATTGTTTAATATTTAATTTATTTAATTTGATATTTAATTTGGATCAATGTAGTCTAATTAAAAAATTAAATAACATCTAAAATAAATAAATAAATATTAAATAAAATATCAAAATATTTCATTCGTTTATTTAATTTGGGGTAATTCATTTACCTTTGTTTAATATTAAATTTATTTAATTTGATATTTGATGTTTAAATTAAATATAAAAATATTTAATTAGTTAAAAAAAATAAACTATTAAAATATTAAATAAAGTAAACTTTTAATGATCAAATAAATAATTAAAAAGTTAAACTAATTAAGTATTAAATGGCATATGTAATTTAATTTAAAAAAATATTTATTTGATAATACATATTATATAATATAGTATTACTTAATTTAATATTTTAATAGGTTAATAGGTTAGTTTAGTATATATATATATATATTTGTAACTAAATTAACCTGTTAAATTATTAAATTAATATATTTTTTGTAATACATTATCTTACAAAGTATATTTACATTTATATTTAATGTCGAGGTAATTTGTTTACCTTTTTAATTTGATATTTAATTTGGATCAATTTAATGTAATTAAATTAATATTAACTAAAGAAAATAAATGTTAAAATATATAAATATTTCATTCATTTTGAAAATAAATAAAACCTAAAATATTAAGTAAAATTAATGATCAAATAAATAATCAAAAATTTAACTAATTAAGTATAAATAGCATGTAATTTAATTTTACAATTATTTATTTGCTAATACAGTCTACATAATTTTAACAGGTTAATTTAGTTTAATATTTAATTAGTTTAATGATAAATATGTGACCCTGGACCACAAAACCAGTCATAAGAGTCAATTTTTTAAAAATTGAATAAATAAGCTTTCGATTGATGTATGGTTTGTTAGGATTGGACAATATTTGGTTGAGAAAATCTGGAATCTGAGGGTGTAAAAAAAAAATCTAAATAGTGAGAAAATCGCCTTTAAAGTTGTCCAAATGAAGTTCTTATGCATATTACTAATCAAAAATTAAGTTTGATATATTTATTTAAATGTAAAAAATATCTTCATGGAACATGATTTTTACTTATTCCAATTATTTTTAGCATAAAAGAAAAATCGATTTTTGACCCACAATGTCTTGTTGGCTATTTCTACAAATATACACATGCTACTTAAGACTGCTTTGTGATCCAGGGTCACATATACATATATATTTTCTGCAAACATATGCTAGTATACTGTATTTTTTTCTTAAGTATGTAGAATGCAGTATATAGTGTAGAGTATGCAGTAGCCTGTACACTAGTATTCCTGTGTATTATCATTAGGTGCAGTAACAGAAGTGTGGCATGGAGCCCCCTAGTGGAGGATCCCGAAAAGGTCACCATCCAGACTAACCTCACCTACAACATCACACGCAAGATCCACCAGGTGCACAGTCAGGTGACTCTCCTGCGTCCACAGCTGCTCACCATCCGCTGCGAGGCCAGCAACGAGGGAGGAGCTCGAGCCCGAGACATCAGACTGGTGAACAGCAGTGAGTAACGTGCGCGTGTGTGTGTGTGTGTGTGTGTGTGTGTGTGTGTGTGTGTGTGTGTGTGTGTGTGTGTGAGTGTGAGGAGGGTGTTAAAGCCTCTTTGTGAATGTGTGAAATGAGGATCTGCTGAATGGAGCAGCACCCGTGGAGATCAAACACAGAGTGACTTTGCTTGTAATGCCATGATCCTGCAGGACTGCTTTCATTAGCGCCGTGAATGTGGCGTGAAACCCGTTGAGCTCATTGAAAACCTGATACTGGTTCAGCCGTGAGAAAACCCCGAAACACAAACACCTGCCAAAGCTGCGGGAAACGCTTCTTATTGACTCTATATGTGAGGCCACAGTCTTATATATGAGACGGGCTGCCTTGGTTTAAAGTCAACATGAGCCTTCAGCTTTGTCCTGTTTTATACATACATTTATACATTTATACATTTATTCATTTAGCAGACGCTTTAATCCAAAGCGACTTACAATTGGGAATACAACAAGTGATTCATCCTAAGGAGGCAGATCAACATAGGAAGTGCTCAAAAATACCATATATCTCAGGCATTGTTAGATGAGTGCTGGATAGAAAGGGAAGATCAAAAAAGATTTTTTTTTTCAATGAGTCAAATAGTGTCGAAAAAGATGGTTTTTTTAGCAGAAGCTTGAAAGCTGTTAAGGGGTGGGAAGATCATTCCACCAGACAGGAACGTTGAATGAGAATGTTCTGGAAAGTGATTTCATGCCTCTCTGTGGTGGTACAATGAGGCGTCTTTCACTAGAGGATCTCAGACTTCTGGAGGGAGTATAGATTCGTAGTAGTGAATGGAGGTAGGCAGGTGAAGAGCCGGTGACTGTCCTATAGGCCAGCATCAGTGCCTTGAATTTGATGCGAGCTGTAACCGGTAGCCAGTGCAGGGATATAAAGAGAGGTGAGACATGGGCCTTTTTGGGCTCATTGAAGACCAGCCGTGCTGCTGCATTCTGAATCATTTGTAGAGGTTTGATTGTACATGCTGGAAGACCGGCTAAAAGAGCATTGCAGTAGTCCAGCCTAGAAATGACCAAGGCCTAGGCGAGGAGTTGTGCAGCATGCTCTGTTAGGAAGGACCTGATCTTTCTGATGTTGTGCAATGCAAACCTGCAAGATCAAGCAGTTTTAGCTATGTGGTCTTTAAAAGTCAATTGGTCGTCAAAGATTATACCCAGATTTCTGGCTGAAGTCGATGGGGTAATTGTCGATGAACCTAACTGGATGGAGAAGTCATGTTGTAAAGTTGGAGTGGCAGGAAAGACAAGGAGCTCGGTCTTTGCTAGATTGAGCTGGAGATGGTGTTCCTTCATCCATGCAGAGATATCCGCCAGGCAGCCTGAGATCCGTGCAGCTACCGATGGATCATCTGGTTTGAATGAAAGATAGAGCTGTGTGTCATCAGCATAGCAATGGTAGGAGAAGCCATGTGCCTGTATGATGGGGCCTAGAGATGTGGTGTATATGGAGAAGAGGAGAGGTCCAAGAACTGATCCCTGAGGAACCCCAGTGACCAGTTGATGAGTTTTGGATACCTCCCCTCCCCAGGCCACCCTGAAAGAGAAAATGTTCTGAAACAGGTGAGAGAAAACTGCCGTGAGTAAAATACGAAGTGAGGTCCCTGTGATGCCCAGTGATGAGAGGGTGGACTGGAGGATCTGATGATTCACTGTGTCAAAAGCTGCAGATAAGTCCAGCAAAATGAGTACTGAAGATTTGGACTCAGCTTTTGCCGTCCGCAAGGCTTCAGTGACAGACGGTAGTGCAGTCTCAGTTGAATGGCCACTCCTGAACCCTGACTGGTTAGCATCCAGTAGATTGTTCTGTGAGAGAAATAAAGATAGCTGGTTGAAGACAGCTCGTTCTAGTGTTTTTGCTATGAATGGAAGGAGAGAGACAGGTCTATAGTTGTCTATAAGGTTTGTTAAGGTTTTAGTTTTCTAACCTTAACATATTTTTACCTTAACATATTTTAATGTGAAATGGATATTTAGTGAGGAAAAAATGTTGCACAGGAAGTGATTGATTGGAGAGTGAAACTTATCCAGTCTTCCTGTGTCTCTATGTGACAAGTGATTGAAAATACACACGAAAATAGTATTTATTTTATTTTTTAATTTCATTTAAATGTATTTTATGTAATTTGATGTAGTTTTTATTTTACTTATTATTTATAGCATGAATAAATAACATATATTTATTGTTTTTATTAAATTATTTTTATTCTTTTTTAAAAAAAAAAAAAAAAACTAGTTTCCCCTTTAGGCATCATTTTCATTTTATTGTTTTATTCATTGGTAATTGATTGGACAGTGACATGTCTCTATTTGCCAAGCAAGTGAAAATACACACAAAAATAGTATATGTTTTGTTTTATTTATTTTTTTATTTCATATTTTGTATTTCATTAAATTTTATTGTATGTGTTATTTATTTTTATTTTGCTTATTTTTTATATATTATATATATATTTATTTTTTCATTTAATTTTATTTAATTTATTTTTTATTTAAATAACATAACATAACTAACAATGTCATGTATTATTTTTATGAAATTAATTATTATTATTTTAATTTAATTATTAGTTATTTATTTAATTTTATTAAAATTTTATTTAATTTTACTTATTAATTACAGAATAAATAAATAACATCTATGTATTCTTTTTATTAAATTATTATTATTTATTATTTTTATTAAAAAATATATATAGTTTCCCCTTCAGACATCATTTTCATTTAATTGTTTAATGCATTTGTAATTGATTGGATAGTGAAACATGCCTCTATGTGACATTTGATTGAAAATACGCACAAAAATTTTGTATTGTATTTATTTTATATTTAAATTGTATTTATTTTACTTTATTCATAACCTAAATAAATAACATATGGCAAGTAATTGAAAATACAAAAATGTAATTTAATTTTAACAAAAACATCATAATAAATACTTGTGTTCTTTTTTAATTAAAAAAAATATATATATTTATATATATATATATAGAGAGAGAGAGAGAGAGAGAGAGAGATAGATATAGATATAGATATATATATATATATAGAGAGAGAGAGAGAGAGAGAGAGAGAGAGAGAGAGAGAGATTTTATATATATATATTTGGTGACCCTTTAAGCATTCTTAATTGATTTATAGTTTATTGATTAAGGTTTTGTTTGTAATAATATTGTTGACTGATGTCTTTCTCTGTCATTTCCCTGTTCTTCATCATTTCACAGAAATTTAGGAAACACTTTTATCTACACTGTAAATGGAGCCTAGTTGTCTTAATTGTAAGCCACCCTAAACCTTTTATCTTTTAGTTTTATTCCATTTCAGTTTTTAATTGTGATATATTTGAGAGTAAATTGGATAGTATGAATGAAAAAGCACAGAACAAACCATAACCATAACCAAAACATCACAATAAAAAAATCAAGATGTTTTAATGCAATATCTCTATATGACTAAAAATACAAAAATTCACAATGTAAGTAATTCATTAATTATTTTTAAGAATTCCCATTAGTGTTTGATTGGATGATGAAAAGTGTTTCTTTATGAAGGTGGTTGAAAATGACACATCAGCTGTGAGAATCAGTATTTAATGTGTTTTTAATGAAGATTTTCTGTGTTTTCTGTCCAGCGTTGTTTTCTCAGGTGGCCGTTCTGGCTGCAGTCCTAGCACTGGTGGTCATCGCCATCATCTCCATCATCATCCTCATCGCTGTGTGGAGGAAGGTCAGTCGCCTCACATCCTGTCTGTCTGACTGAGACTTAGCATTTCAATCTAACATTATTCAACTGTAAATGCACAATGTTTGGCCTTCAGAAGCCCCGCTATGAAATCAGATGGAAGGTGATCGAATCGGTCAGTTTGGATGGACACGAGTACATCTACGTCGACCCCATTCACCTGCCCTATGACCTGGCCTGGGAGATGTCGCGGGACAGTCTAGTCCTGGGTGAGAGCAGAATACACTTAAAGGGATAGTTCACCCAAAAATGTGATGTTTATCTGCTTACCCCCAGAGCATCCAAGATGTAGGTGACTTTGTTTCTTCAGTAGACAAAAACAAAGATTTTTAACTCAAACCGTTGCAGTCTGTCAGTCATATAAAGGCAGTCAATGGAATCTACGGTTTTGAGAGTCGAAAATACATACACAGACAAGACCAAATTAAACCCTGCGGCTCGTGGTGATACGTTGAGGTCTTAAGACACAAAACGATCGGTCTGTGCAAAAAACTGAACAGTATTTATATCATTATTTACCTTTGATACACCAGAACGTTCTACTGTCCTGAGCGCGTTCACAACAGCCAGCGTGTGGCGCGTCTATGTGATCTGCCATAGTAGATGCAATCGCGGAAGCGATCTGTTGAGTGTTTACATCACTCATTGTTTACATAGTGCATATCGGCCTCTCAAAATGGTAATTGCTCGTGCTTATCCTGATTCTGGCAACCGATTAAAAACTAAAAGATTAAGTTTCCTTGTGCAAACTCATCTGGGAGTGTAGAATTTTCACAGACTACATTGCCAGATCACGTTGATTCGTCACCCGCCGACTGTTGTGAACGCTCTCAGCACAGGTGAATGTGTCGTCACAAGTCGCAGGGTTTAATTTGGTTTTGTCTGTGTATGTTTTTTTTTTACTCTTAAAGATTTGGTGCCCATTGACTTCCATTATATAACTGACAGACTGCAACGGTTTGAGTTAAAAATCTTAGTTTGTGTTCTACTGAGAAAACAAAGTCACCTACATCTTGGATGCCTTGGGGGTAAGAAGATAAACATCAGGTTTATTTTAAAGGGTCGATTTTTTGACATTGAGATTCACTTTTAATCACAATATTGAGAAAACCACCTTTAAAGTTGTCCAAATGAAGTTCTTAGCAATGCATATCATTAATCAAAAATTAAGTTTTGATATATTTACAGTAGATAATTTACTAAATATCTTCATGGAACATGATCTTTACTTAATAACCTAATGATTTTTGACATAAAATAATAATCAATCATTTTGACCCATACAATGTATTGTTAGCTATTGCTACAAATATACCCCTGCTACTTAAGACTGGTTTTTGTGGTTCAGGGTCACATATAGCCATAGAGTCTTTTCTAAACACTCAGATAGAAGCTTTTGCTTTAGATGGACACTGTTGGTAAATCCAGATGTTTATGTACTGAAATGTGTTCAATCATGTGTTTCTTCAGGTCGGACTCTGGGATCTGGAGCGTTCGGGCGTGTTGTTGAGGCGACGGCGTATGGTCTCGGCCGTTCCCAGTCTGCCACTAAAGTGGCTGTTAAAATGCTGAAATGTGAGTGTGAAACACACTTATGCAAATGTATGTTAGTGTGATTGATGGTTGTAGTTAATCATGTTGTTTGCTTACGGCAGCGACGGCACGGAGAAGCGAGACTCAAGCTCTGATGTCTGAACTCAAGATCATGAGTCATCTGGGTCCTCACCTCAACATTGTCAACCTGCTGGGCGCCTGTACCAAACACGGTGAGCAGACCCCAGCATTTGGGTCACATGCTTAAGGGCTAGTTCACCCAAAAATTAAAAATCTGTCAATAAATTCTCACTCTCATGTCGTTTCAAACCTGTAAGATGTTTGTTTATCTTCGGTACACATATTAAGATATTTTTGATGAAATCCAAGAGCTTTCTGACCTTGCATAGACAGCAACACAAATGACACCTTCAAGTCATGATACTCCCCTTTGTTTTATTGTATTTGTCCTTTAGTTTGTTACTTGCATCTATGCTCTTATTATTAATAACAAAGATTAAACTTTTCTTGTTGTTCTATGTTTTTGTTGTGGTATCAGTTCAGTCGTAGAATCAAGATATTTTAGTCAGGTGTCGTATTGAGGTCAAAATGTTGGTATTGTGACAACACTAGTCCTTACTACTTTTCTGGTTCTTGAATGTGTCAGGTGCGTTGCTGTTTATGCAGGGTCAGAAAGCTCTCAAATTCATGAAAAATATCTTAATTTGTCTTCAAAAGATGAACAAAGTTCTTATAGGTTTGGAACGACATGAGGGTGAGTAATTAATGACAGAATTTTTATTTTTGGGTGAACTCTCTCTTTAAGGGTTAAGCAGCTGAACCTTCATAGATGTTTAAAGAACTACTTTTGATGCATCCTTTTCAGGTTTGTTAAATCTTTGTTGTTCCGCAGGTCCGTTATATCTGGTGACAGAATACTGTCGCTATGGTGATCTGGTTGACTACCTGCACAGAAACAAGCACAGCTTCCTTCAGTACTACGCCGACAAGAACCATCTCGCCAACGGCAGCCAGATCTGTGACGACAGCGATGTGTCGACCGGGAAAGAGTAAGAGTAGCCTGGCTATCACCAGACCACGTTATGACTTCGTCATGATTCGTGGTCTGGGAACCACATGTTCATTTTCTCGTATTTGAGGCGTGGTTTACGAATGCCCAGAGCCTTTTATTGGGCGATACGAATGTCTATCAAATGCGCCTGTGCGTAGCTCATAGCCAATCGTTTCAATTATACCGGATGACGTATGTAGAGCGAACGCCAAAAGTTGCTCTTTATTCAAAATAAACTTGCGTTCTAAACAACTTAGAACACTATACACCGTGTCTACACCGGACGCGACAGTTGCCGTGCCGCAACAGCTAAAGTATAATAGCTCAAAATCGTTCTAAGGCCCAGCATATTAGCGTTAGCCGCTTATGCTAACGATTAACTACATTACAATCCGATATTCAAATTAAAATATGCAATGTTCTTAACAGAAGCTCTAAATATGAAATTAAATTGAAACATACCTTACTTGAACTCTTTATTTGATCCCGCAGTCAGTCTACACTGGACGCGACAAGGCGACCGTTGCAAATCATTTAAACTTTGTGTGAGCACGTCATAAATAGAATGCGGCAGCAGATTACTGTCGGGGATTTGCCGCTCCGCGCTGCATCCAGTGTAGACAGCATAATAGGTTCTAACGTCATTTGTCGCGTCGCATCGCGCCACTCGCGTCCGGTGTAGACAAGGTGTAAGGCTGCATCGAAAGATAACTTCGCGTCTGCTGCCATGCTGGATCCATAATTAATAACCAACTGCTAAGGTGAGTCGCATAGAAGGCGTCATCGTCTTGCTGCTCCCTCCCCGTTCTGTGATTGGTTCCCTATCTTAGGTGAAAATTAGGTCCATGGTTTCCAGACTGACTAGAAGCGTGAATAAAATCGCGCTGCGCAAGGCAGTATGGGGACACCCAGGCTAGAGTAAGAGTGCATTACTGACAAATAAACATGTGATTTCGTTGATTCTATTGCACATATCAGTCAAGATTTTAGAGTAATTAAAAAAATAAATGTTTTTTCTGCTCACCAAGGCTGCATTTATTTGATTAAAAATACAGTAAATTTTATTACAATTCAAAATAACAGTTTTCTGTTGTGATATATTTTAAAATGTAATTTATTCCTGTGACACAAAGCTGAATTTTCAGCATCATTACTCCAGTTTTCAGTGTCACATGATCCTTCAGAAATCATTCCCAATATGCTGCTTTGTGCTGCTTAATATTTTTGTGGAAACCATATACATTACTATTCAAAAAATTGGAAATTAATACTTTTATTAACAAAAGATGCATTAAAATGACAGAATGACAGTAAATACATTCATAATGTTAAAAAACAGTTCTATTTTAGATAGAAATATGCTGTTCTTTTGAACTTTCTATTCATCAATGAATCCTATATGAAGCAGCACAAATGTTTCCAACACTGATAATAATCAGAAATGTTTCTGAGCATCAAATCAGCATATCTGAATGATTTCTGAAGGATCATGTGACACTAACAGTGTTGGGGTTAGTTACTCAAAAAAGTAATATATTACATATTACATATTACTCTCAAAAATAGTAATGCCTTACTTTACTTTATTACTCCCTGGAGAAAGTAACTAGTTATATTACTAGTTATATTACTAGTTACATTTTTTTTTTTCTTACACAAAAAAATGTTATTCTGAACAAAAAAGCATGACCTATACTGCGTGCATCCAGTGCATACGCGATCTCATAAAGCTCTTATAACAATGGATATTATGCACAATTAATCTTTCATAAAGGTCTACGTGTGTTGTGATTCGTAAGCACGCAATATTCAGCACTGTTCAAAACTTTTGAGCAGTGAGTGAATTCTATCTTAAACACCATTGATTGGCGATGCGTTCCAAAAATCAGCAGATGGCTACATTGCTCATGTTGCAAAACAAGTTTTAAATCGAAACTGCCTATTCTTGCTCTTTCTAATCATATATGTTGTTCTTGCTGTTTTTGTGCAATAGATGAATAACATTATTATTTTTTTTTTAGATATTTTATGTTTAGATATTTCTATATTGCGGGAGTCCCGCGAATCATTTTATTTTCCCGCATCCCGCACACACACACACACACACACACACACACACACACACACACACACACACACACACACACACACACGAGTCTCTACCGCCCGCACCAGCACACGCACTTGTCCATCAAGTTTTGTCCCGCGCCGCACTCTGTTGCGTTGGGTCCCGCGGGTTTGCAGGTCTCTATTTGCAAGTGCCGCTCTGCTGCTGGCTGCCGGGTGTCGACCAATCGGTGATGGTAATTTAATGATACCTCGTGCCAAACCCAGACCAATCACTGTTCAATTCACGCCCCCCTCCCCTTCCCTTCTGTTCTCTGTGTTGTCGTGTGCCTTGAGTGTGATGAAGGTGCTACTGGCAAATGTAACGCAAGTAACTAGCTCGGGAAAACTGTAATAATATTACAATTTTCAGACGAGTAATGCCTTACACTACTAGTTACTGAAAAAAGTAATATTATTACAGTAACGCGTTACAAAGTAACGCGTTACACCCAACACTGGACACTAAAGACTGAGTAATGATGCTGAAAATTTAGCTTTGATCACAGAAATGTTCACATAGAAAATGGCTATTTAAATAAGAATAATATACACTGTTTTACTGTAGTTTTGATCACATAAATGAGAATTAGTGGGCAGTAGAGTCTTCTTTAGTAAATATTAACTATTCTTAATTATAACTTTTGACTGGTAGTGTAAAGTGTTTAAAATTAACATGAAATACTATCTTGACTGTAGACTTTGTTGAAGTAAGCCAAATGTAATCAGGTTATATATCTGTGCTTTGCAGATACGTGTCGTTTGGCAGTGAGTGTGATGGAGGATATATGGACATGACCAAAGACGAGCAGACCGAATATGTGCCAATGCAGGAGCTCACAGACACCATCAAGTACGCAGATATCCAGCCATCACCCTACGAGTCTCCTTACCAGCAAGACATCTACCAGGAGCAAGGTACATACTCAGCCCGCTCTCTGCAGACCTTCAGATCAACTACTGTACATCTCAAAATAACCACATTTGCTCCAGAAAACCTTTAATATCTATATAAAATTATAATTAAATATATAAATAAAAAATCTTAATTATAAAACATAAAATTGTGCATTTTAATTGCATCGCTTTTATTATTAATAATAATAATCACAATACACAATTATTTAAAATCATAAATATATTTTAAAAATGTAATGCAATAAAAAATGCAAATCTCTTTCATGCTAAAATTTTTTAATTTATACATAAAATATATAAAACTGCATTTTTCATTGCATTTATTATTAATAATAGTCACAATAAACAATTATTTCTGAAAAATAAATTGAAGTTGAAAGCATAGTGTAAGACTGTAGGTCTTGTCTTGTTGTGCAGATGTACTGGAAGCTTACCTAAACTTTTTTTCCTAAAGCTCCCATCATGCCTCACTGTGTGATCTTTGGCCCTGTGTTGCTGTGCAGGTCTTCAGGTTGAGCACAGACAACTTCTGTATGACATAGAGATCTCTTTCATAACTGACGCTCATTAAAGTTTCACTTCCTCCTCTTACAGGATGTGCCTTGAACTTAATGAAACACTTGAGGTTTCGGCGCAGTTTAAATATTACGAGTAAAAAGTCTCATTGTTTATTTTTGTATTTATTTACAGTTTGAGACGTGTTTTAATTTGAGCTCAGAGGATGTCGGTGTCAATTCAGCTTCTCTTAACCATAGAAATCCCTCATAAAACAGTACAGAATCACTGCAAAAAATATTTTATTGCTTGGTGTTTTTGAGTTTTTCCAGTAGAAATATCTGTTTATTCTGTTTATTAGCAAATTAATATAATATTAAGTCTGTAACACTTTACGATAAGGTTCATTAGTTAACATTAGTTAACGACTTTAGTTAACATGAACTAAGAATGAACAATACTTCTACAGCATTTATTAGTCTTAGTTCATGATAATTTACTAATGCATTATTAAAATCACATGTTATGTTTGTTAACATAGTTACTGCACTGTGAACTAACATGAACAAACAATGAACAACTGTATTTTTTTAACTAACATGAACAAAGATTAATAAATACTGTTATAAATGTATTCATTGTTCATGTTGGTTAATACATTAACTAATGTTAACAAGTGACACTTTATTGTAAAGTGTTACCATTAAGTCTTGGTTTAGTTTAAGTACTAAAAAAACTATTAATTAATACTATAGAGATATATTTAAAAATAATAATAATAATAAAATGAAAAAACAGACAATAAAATTACTAAAACTTTACATTTAAAGACAGAAAATATACGTTTTCTTTTTGGCAGATACTGTATTTGTTCTTGTTCTAGGCATAAATTATTTTAAAAAAATACCTTGAAATAAAACCCTAATTTGTTAGTCAATTTTAGCTAAAGTACTAAATAAATTAATATTAAGAAATGTTTTTTATATATAGAAACGAATACAATGACAACAATGGCCGATTTCTTTCAAATTTCTCAAGACTTTTAGAGCCGTGAGTCAAACAGGCCAACCCAGTTTCATTCTGATTGACCTCAGCTAACCTTGTATAATAGGTGCTCAAAGTTCATTGGCATGTTTGCATGTTGGCCTAGTTTCTGGAGGGAAGGCATCATGTTCTGCTTCGGAATGTACAGTAGGCCTACATAATGGAAACCATGTTTCCCTCAATGAACTGCAGCTTCCAAGGACATGGTTTCAGTAATTCATACTCTTGGACAGGTTGTCTTCAGCAAACTGTTTCCGGCCCTCTTGTCAGCCAGCTTCAGAAGAGGCTTCCTTCTGGGACGACGCCTATGCAAACCGACTTGTTGCAGTGCAAACCCATTTTGGAAAACCTCTGTATGACCCTGACCACTGTAGTGTAATTCAGTTTCAGGGTGTTACTGAACCTCTAATATCCTTGGCCATCTTTGTGGGGAGCAACAATTCTAATTCTCAAATCCTCAGAGAGTTCTTTGCCATGAGATGCCATGTTGAACATCCAGTGGTCAGTATGACAGAATTGCACCAAATTTTAACTGCTCTAATACAAAATACACAAGATGGTCCTGTCAAGCAAACAAAAACATAAACATGATAAATAGGACATGTGGCTTTGCATGGTTAAACAACATACTGCTGTTATCACTTAGGGTGTACTTACTTTTGTTGCCAGCTATTTTGACAATAATGGCTGTATGTTGAGTTTTTTTCAGAGGACAGTAAATCTATACTGCTATAGCTGCACACTGACTACTCTAAAATATATACAAGTTTCATTTCTATAGTATTGTCCCTTGAGAAGATATACTAAAATTGTTGCTGGAATGTGAGGGGTGTACTCACTTTTGTGAGATACTGTATCTCATTCGGTTCAAAAGTTATAGCCATTTTAGTAAAAGCAGCCCTGCACCTTGGTGTCCCTTTGCGACAGTGAGCCGAAAGTATAAACTTTAAATTAATGATTATTAGTGGTGGGCCGTTATCGGCGTTAACGTGCTGCGTTAACATGAGACTCTTATCGGGCGATAAAAAAATATCGCCGTTAATCTACTGTCAAAGTTGGGTTGGGAGCTGGGTCTATACTACGCAAACTATGATGACTTTCATCTTGATAGTTTAACGCGGATGTATACCAAAGACTATAGAATACCCATACATGGTCGCGCGTTGACAACGTCTCCTCCGCCAAAACACAGATGGGATCGCGGACTCCATTCATAAAAACCGAATCTACTATAGCGCGAAATGCCACGTAAATTCGTCGATTTTTGGATTCATAAATCAAATGTTGGTCTGTCACTTAATTGAAATCGTGATATGGACTAGTGTCTGTGAAAACTGAAATGCAAAAAGACCGTTTTAATATGAATCCGGTATGTTCCGTTTGCCTCTGTATGTATGAATGGTGGATACGCGTTTTTACTACACGCATACTGAAGCACGCGTGACGCTCCCGGTATTTTTTGGCATTTGCATCTCACATGAACAGATAAACTCAATCTCCAAAACGTACTCGGTTACTAACGTAACCTCGGTTCTCTCTAGAGAGGGAACGAGTACTGCGTAAGTATCTTACGCTAGGGGAAAATCCTTTTCTGCGAGATATTGAAGTCAAAAATTATCCTTAATTTTGAAATAATGTAAAGCGCGTTGCAGCAGCATACAGACATAGGCGAAACAGCTTGCGCGCCTATTGGCTGCTCTGCGGCAACTGCAGCAGCCTATAGAGCGAGGCCTGGCGCGACGCCAGATCCAATGGGGGCATTTCGCGCCCTTTGCGTCGCTTCCCGCCTAAAAGGGCGTGGTCTAGGCCTATAAAAACCGCTCGCAGGCAGCTATTATCTGGTTTTTCATCATCGAAGCAACCAGAGCGTGCGCATGCATGGCAAGATACGCAGTACTCGTTCCCTCTCTAGAGAGAACCGAGGTTACGTTAGTAACCGAGTACGTTCTCTTACGAGAGGTCTCTCGTACTGCGTAAGTATCTTACGCTATGGGGACCCAGTGTAAAACGCCGTGCATGCTGAGATCTGACACCAAAGACCCAAGGGCGAAAGCCCGGGGTTCATACAGTTCATAATCACCTATAGAACTCACAGGGAGTCCGGGGAACGGAGGGACTGGAGGGAGGGGCAACGCCACACTCTTCCACATAGTGCAGCGCCACTCAGACGCTAAGTAAACGTACATACAGGGCGGGGTTACGGCCTGAGCTGACGTAAAAATAAGGGTCTTCACACAGTTTGCCCAGGCACATCTTGTGCTACTACTTTCACTGTCGACCCTAGAGCTGTGCTCAGTAGACGCAGCATTCCGAGCTGATAACATCAGGTCAGACAACACTGAATATCTAGACTGACAGCAGTCTGGCCTGTAAGGCGGGAACCTCCAGGTTGTAAAACCTTATAAATGTAGACGGAGAGGCCCAGCCCGCCGCCGTACAAATATCTTGCAAGGCAATCCCACTCGACCAAGCCCACGATGAGGCCACGCCCCTCGTGGAATGTGCTCTGACACCCAGCGGGCACTGCATGCCCTTGGAATAGCATCAACTATCCATCTGGATAAGCTCTGTTTCGACGCGGCCAGTCCCTTGGGACGCCCATAAAACGAAACAAAAAGCTGTTCTGTCTGTCTAAAAGCAGACGAGCGAGACACGTAAGCTCGTAATGCCCTGACTGGGCATAGGAGGCTCGCGTCTATTTCCTCATCAGTGACCGGTAGGGCTGACAGCGCGATGACCTGTGCCCTAAACGGTGTGTTGAGGGATTTTGGAACGTAACCATGTTTGGATTTGAGTATGACTTTAGAGTTATTAGGTCCAAACTCCATGCACGTCGCGCTCACAGAGAGCGCGTGCAAATCCCCTATGCGCTTCAGTGAAGCGAGAGCCAGCAGAAACACAGTCTTAAGAGACAGGTATTTCAAATCAATCGTCTGCAGAGGCTCGAATGGTCCACCTTTCATGGCCTCTAGTACCACAGAAAGGTCCTATATGGGGACTGAGGGAGGTCTGGGGGGATTCAGTCTTCTAGCTCCCCTCAGGAAGCGAATAACTAAATCGTTCCTTCCTATTGACTGACCTAGCGTTGTCCTCGAAAACGCTGTTATGGCCGCCACATAGACTTTGAGCGTGGACGGGGTTCTGCCCTTGTCCAGCAGCTCTTGTAGAAAGGAAAGCACCTCCATCACACCACAGTTAGTGGGTGACGAGCCGCGTGCTGCACACCAACCCAAAAACACAGACCATTTTGAGGAATAGAGCCGTCTCGTAGAAGGGGCTCTAGCCTGCGTGATCATGTTTAATACTCCTTTAGGGAGTTCATCATATATTCGCTGGTGGCCCAGACATGAAGGGACCACAGCTCTGGGTGAGGATGCCAAATCGAGCCGCTGGCCTGAGAGAGAAGGTCTCTCCTCACTGGTATCGGCCACAGGGCAGTGCTCGTCAGCTGCATCAGCGCTGGGAACCAGGGCTGGTTTTCCCAAAACGGCGCTATCAGCAGTATTGAACATCCTTTTTCCCTGACCCTCTCTATCACCTGAGGAAGGAAAGAGACGGGGGGAAACGCATAGAGATGACGGCGGGGCCATTCGTGGGCCAGCGCGTCTCTGCTTTTTGAGAAAAATTCCAGACAGTGAGCGTTGTTCAGAGACGCGAACAGGTCTACTTCCGCTCTGCCTAATTTTTTCCACAGTAGTTGTACTGTCTGTGGGTGTAGAGACCATTCGCCTGCTGGAACATTGTTCCTGGACAGTCTGTCTGGCCCTATGTTTAGAAGCCCCGGCACATGCGCTGCTTTCAGCGAGCGCAGGTTGCACTGAGCCCATACCAGGAGGCGTTCTGCAAGTCTGTATAGGTTTTTGGATCTGAGACCGCCCTGGCGATTTATATAGGAAACCACTGACATGTTGTCCGAGCGGACTAGTACATGGTTTCCTTTTATTTGGGGACTGAAGCGCATCAGCGCGTTCTGTACTGCCAGCATTTCGAGGCAGTTGATATGCAGGAGCTTTTCCCGTTCTGACCACTGGCCAAAAGACGGTCTGCCCTCTAGCAGAGCCCCCCATCCCGAGGTGGACGCGTCCGTAGACACCACTTTTATTCTCGAGGAAGTCCCCAGGCTTACACCTGACTGGAACCAGTCGATTACTTTCCACGGTTTCAGGGCTGTGACACATTTCTGATTGACCGTGAGACGAAGCCGACCAGACGGCCATGCTTGACGCGGGACGCGTGCTTTCAGCCAGAACTGCAGTGGGCGCATGCAGAGCAGACCCAGCTGGAGAACTGATGATGCTGAGGCCATGAGACACAGCATTTTCTGAAATGTTTTTTTTTTTTTTGAGCGGGACAGACGCGCCGCAGCGGAACGAGCACGCTGTGCGCAGAATGTCTGCTGCGCTCTGTGGTGATAGCCGCGCTATCATTGACAGCGAGTCCAATTCTGTGCCCAGGAAGGAAGTCTTCTGACTGGGAAACAGAGAGCTCTTCGCCCAATTGACTCTGAGACCCAAATTCTCGAGGTGATCGAGTAACATGGTTGTATGCTGTACAAGCACTGAGCGAGATTGCGCTAGAATCAGCCAATCGTCCAAATAGTTCAGTATGCGCACGCCTTTCAGTCTGAGAGGAACGAGCGCTGTGTCCATGCACTTCGTAAATGTACGGGGTGCCTGGGACAAACCGAACGGCAGGACTGTGTACTGATATGCCTGGCCCTCGAAGGCGAATCTCAAAAACCGCCTGTGACGTGACGCTATCTGTATTTGAAAATACGCGTCTTTCAGATCCACTGACACGAACCAGTCTCCTTGGAGAACTTGCGCGAGGATTTTTCTGGTCGTGAGCATCCTGAACCGACGCTTCACCAGCGCTTTGTTCAGTTGCCTTAGATCTAATATGGGTCTGAGACCACCGTCTTTTTTCGGTACCAGGAAATATCTGCTGTACAGCCCTCCTTCGCTTTGAGCTTGAGAAAGGGGCTCTATGACTCCTTTGCTCAATAGTTTCGCCACTTCGGCTCGAAGCAGGTGTGCTGCTTCTGTCTGCATTGTGGTCTCGACGCACGCTGTATAGCGGCGCGGGCATCGGTGAAACTGTAGCGAATAGCCTCCTTTTATAATGTCCAGCACCCATTTTGAAACCCCTGGAAGCTTTTCCCATGCGTCTGCATGAATAGCTAGAGGTTGAATACGAAGCGCGCTCCGTTCGTTCAGTAACGGAGTGGTTTCGGTGTGCTGTGGCACAAGAGACATGCTCGTGACATTCGGGGCGCGGGCGCTGATAGAGGGAACTATTATGTCTGTGTGTGGATGTGGTTGTGTGGCAACAGGCACATTTAACACACTGCAAACAACGTTCGCCTGCATATAGGGAATGCCTTTTGGTTTCGTTTTTACAGAAACCTTGGGGCGTGCATAATGTGATGTCTGTGGGCACTGTGAAGTGGGCACGTTTACCACATGTGAAGCGCAATCGATCTGAGTCGATTTTATGTGCGCGGGACCTGTGTGACAGGTTGTGCTTGTGTGTAGTGATGGACACTGGGTAGTGGGTATTCTTACTACACATGAAACACCATCGGCCGTGGCCGGGACTCCAGAAAATACACTCTATTGGGGGTTTATCTGGGTAGCCGTGAAAACAACCTTTGTGTGCAGGCAAGCGGGCAACAGAACCGGCTTGTTGGCTGCAGAAAACACTGGAACAGTCACATTTAACACACTCCAAACATCGTTCGCTTGCATGGAGCGAATGCACGTTGATTTCATGCAAAACGTGCTCGTGACATTTGAGGCATGGGGCACGCTGATAGCGGGAACTATTATGTCTGTGTGTGGATGTGGCTGTGGGGCAGCGGGCACATTTAACACACTCCAAACAACGTTCGCCTGCATAGAGTGAATGCACTTTTGGTTTCGTTTTTACAGAAACCGTTTGACGTGCATAATGTGGTGTCTGTGGCCACTGTGAAGCGGGCACATTTACCACGTGTGAAGCGCAATCGATCTGAGTCGATTTTATGTGTGACAGGCTGTGCTTGTGTGTAGAGGTGGGCATTCTTACTAGTGATGCGCGGGTCGTCTCATAGCCCGCGGGCCCCGCGGGTAACCCGCGGGTCGGGTTGGGGCGGGTAAAGAAACTGTCACTTTATTTGCGGGGCGGGTTGGGGCGGGTCATTAAAAACAAAATAAAATAAAAAAATCAATGTATGTTGCGTGCAATTCCCTATAGCCTATATTACATATTTGGGAATATCTATTTTCATATTTTATTAAGTTCTTTAATAAGGTTATCAACACGTCACGAAAGCGCCAAGCAGCTCCCGCTGCCAGCCACAAGCGCATCAAGCGAACGCTCATTCGGCTCTGCAGGCCTGGTGCTATGCGTATTTAAATCTCCTCTGATGCGCATTATCCTGCATTAGCCAAAATCATGACAGTCAACCACATCCAGTCATATGTGAATGAATGTAAATATTCGCTAAAAACACACTATAGCAATGATGTAGTCAGGACTGTGGCGCCGGCTTGCTTTGAAATGTATTTGGTGATTGCGCCCGCTGCGTCTCCTGCACCCTAGTCATTTTAAACAGTACATAATAACGAAAACAATATCTTACAAATAAAAAGAAGCAGATTTTCATGATCAGAACTTCCTTAAACCAGTGAACCTTTAAACCTTTCAGTCCAAGGATCCAGTAAACGAATGCGTTCAAATAGAAAGTTCAAAACGATATTCATAAATGAAGCATATATACCCACATTTCTTCCGGCACCACTAACGTTACACCACTGATTATCTTGTTATTAATATGATTTGATTTATGGTTCATATTCATAATCGTACAGTATTGTTGCCAGTTTAAAGGGCGAAAAGCACTTTCGGTTTTCATTTGCATTACAATGCATAGTATGTCTATTTAATTGTCGCGGGTGCGGGGCGGGGCGGGTTGTAAAAATAGACACAGTACTGCGGGGCGGGCTGGGGCGGGCCGAATAATTTCATAATTGCGGGACCCGCGGGTTGAAAAAAACCCCGACCCGCGCATCACTAATTCTTACTACACATGAAACACCATCGGCCGTGGCCGGTTGTGAAGCGCAATCGATCTGAGTCGATTTTATGGGCGCGGGACCTGTGTGACAGGCTGTGCTTGTGTGTAGAGATGGGCACTGGGTAGTGGGCATTCTTACTACACATGAAACACCATCGGCCGTGGCCGGGACACCAGAAAATACACTCTATTGGGGGTTTATCTGGGTAGCCGTGAGAACGACTTTTGTGTGCAGGCAAACGGGCGACGGAGCCGGTTTGTTGGCTGCAGAAAACACTGGAACAGTCACATTTTCTGGAACTGGACGAGCGAATAACTTTGGTGGGGGTCAGGCAACAGCGGGACTCGTACACCGTCATTTTCCTAGTTGTGCTAGGACGATTTCGGAGGCTCAGGTTTCAACTCAATCCTGGGCCGCGGGCCGCGTCCGGCGGGGCAGCAGCCAGACGAGAAAAACGTCAGAAAGCGTTAGCCACGGGTGCCTCTCAGTAACGGTGAGAGGCCATGTTACGCAGCGCTGACGCGGCTTGGCTGCGGCGAAAGCGCGGCGGAGCAGGTTTGACGTCTGACGGCAAGCTTTAGAGGGGAGGGCCGAATTAGCACGCCGTCCAGCGGAGGGCAGACATAAGTGGGCTGCTATCGCCTCTTCTGAGCAGCATGCGCGTTCCCCTTTTGGCGGGAAACGGAAATCCTCTTCCTCCTTCATGGCCCCCTCATCAGCGGCGTCGATGGAAGCGGTGGCAGACAGCGGCCGCTTTACGTCCGGAACAGAGGCTGACGAGGTCGGTGAAGCAGGCGGGCGAACCGGAGAGCTTTGTCGGCTGGGGGAAGGATCCGGGGCCCGCTGGGCACGCTTTTTACGGCGCGACACCGCGGCGGGCAGGGGAGCAGCCTCATTGAAGCAGGCCAGGCGAGTCCTCAGAGTCGCCATTGGCATCTGCACGAGCCGCACGGAGGCATCTTTAAAAAGACGCTTTGCTCTTTTTAGAGAAACAGTGTGTATCGCAGCGGCTTCTTCTCCGGCTCCAGCGATGCGTGTGCTTCGCTTGAAGGATGAAAAATCAGATAATAGCTGCCTGTTTTTATAGGCCTAGACCACGTCCTTTTAGGCGGGAAGTGACGCAAAGGGCGCGAAATGCCCCCATTGGATCTGGCGTCGCGTCAGGCCTCGCTCTAATAGGCTGCTGCAGTTGCCGCAGAGCAGCCAATAGGCGCGCAAGCTGTTTCGCCTATGTCTGTATGCTGCTGCAACGCGCTTTACATTATTTCAAAATTAAGGATAATTTTTGGCTTCAATATCTCGCAGAAAAGGATTTTCCCCTAGCGTAAGTTACTTACGCAGTACGAGAGACCTCTCGTAAGAGAACTGCTGTGAGTGTCACTTTTACCGTTTCATTTAAGAAAACTAGCATCATATCATACTGTACACACAGAAACTTCACGGCAACCTGTCAAAATAAAAGTACGGTGTAACATGTAACAGAATTTTAGTCCTGTATTACTTTTGTACAGTATAATGTAGGTGTTTATATATTTCTATTTAAATAATTGACATATTATTTAAAATAAAATAAAAACAAAGCTGGAAACCTAGGGGAAACACTGGCTACCATAGATATATATACATAGATCTATATTTTTATCACACTGTACAACAATAACACTGTTTTTTTATTACAGTAAGGGCTTTAGGGTTGGGTAGGTGTAGACGTTAAAAAAACACAATCTAATAGGTAGAAAAAATAATTTCATTGTTAGTTAGTAAACACAAGTACATCTTATTGAACATTTATTTTCATCAACAAATTATCATGGAACAGCTTTATCGAGCAGTTTGTGATGCAGTTTGGAAACAGGAGATGAGCCCTGGTCTAATGCACGATCAGTTTTTTACGTGGAGATTGCTAATCCTTGGCCATTCTAACAATTACAACAGGGTTTCAGCGCTAGAATGTGCAGATATTTGTGAAAAAATAAGGCAAAAATAATTAAAAAAGTAATATTTCGGAGCCATGCTAAAAGCTAATTCATTGGTACACTAAATGATTTTGGTGTTTGTAATCAGATGTTTGTGTTTATCACAGGTCACAGGGTGGATCGGTCTCTGGTCATCAGTGATTCTCCGGTTCTGAGCTACACTGATCTGGTGGGATTCAGTTATCAGGTGGCCAAAGGCATGGAGTTCCTGGCCTCAAAGAACGTGAGTATCTGTCTTACTCACACACAGACATCTAAATGAGCACATATCATAGACTTCTGTTATTTAACTTTAAGCCTACGGACAAACTCAGACCCTAAGTCTCACCATCCACCCAGCAGAGTCTGTCTTGTATGTTTTAATATAAACTCACATCACCATCTACTGACAGAAATAAGAAATGCACCCTTAGTAAGTTGGTTAAGCTTCTTCTTTGAAGTAGCAAGTAAAACATCTGTCTGTTTGTTTGTCAGTGTGTTCATCGTGATCTGGCGGCAAGAAATGTTTTGATCTGTGAGGGCAAACTGGCCAAGATCTGTGACTTTGGACTGGCCAGAGACATCATGCATGACAACAACTACATCTCTAAGGGCAGCGTACGTACATCCTTCTGTTTTACTGTCTCTGCGACTGTAATAAAGCACAATTAAACAAACACGTTTAATCAAATATGCAAAAAAGTACACAAACTGTGATTGCTGGTTGAAGGGACTGTTTGTTTGTGCACAGACGTTTCTTCCTCTGAAGTGGATGGCACCAGAGAGCATCTTTCATAACCTGTACACCACGCTGAGCGACGTCTGGTCCTACGGCATCTTACTGTGGGAGATTTTCACTCTGGGTAAGTACGGTCACTTATTATTTCTCCACACTCTATGCATTAATGCTTTTGTGTAAATAAACATTAGTGACCCTGGACCACAAAACCAGTCTTAAGTAGCACGGGTATATTTGTAGCAATAGGCAAAAATACATTATATGGGGAAAAATTATCGATTTTTCTTTTATGACAAAAATCATACCATACCTACCGTAATTATATAATAAAACCTAATTTTTGATTAGTAATATGCATTGCTAAGAACTTCATTTGGACAACTTTAAAGGCAATTTACTTAAGATTTTGATTTCTTTGCACCCTCAGATTTCTGATTTTCCAGTAGTTGTATTTTGTCCTATCTTGAAAAACCATACATCAACGGAAAGCTTATTTATTAAATTTCGAAAAAATTATACTTATGACTGGTTTTGTGGTCCAAGGTCACATTACATATTAATCTCCCAAATAGAATAAAATAAAGTATGCTTTTTTCCTGAAATGTGTGTTCTGAGCAAGCATGGGTTTAATTTCCAGGGAGTTGCTTTGGATAAAAGCATCTAAAATATGCATAAATCAGGGCTATTCTTGTTCATTAACACTAAAACTAAGACCATAAAACTTTTTTTTTTACTTGAAATATTGGCAGCCATTCTCATTTTTATTTAGTTTCAATTGAAGTACTAAAATAACTAAAATAAATGTATATTATATTGTATTATTTATATTAAATATATATTATAAATAGAAAAAATACTTTTTTTATTTTTTAATTATTATATAAAAAATAATAAAAGTGACAGAAACAAAACAAAATGACTAAAAGTTGAACTAAAATTAAAAACAGAATGTTGGCAAACGTTTATTTTTATTTAGTTTAAATTGAAGTGCTAAAATAACTACAATTAATAAATAAAACTAATAATTTGTTTATGATGAATATATTTTATAAATAAAATTATTTTCTAATTTTTAGTTTTAATTATTTCACAAAAAATAATACAGTTTAATAAAACAAAACAAAATGACTAAAAGTTTAAATAAAAATTACAAACTGAAAATATAAAAAATTTAATCTTATTCAAAATATTAACAAACTTTGATAATATATCAATGATACTAAGATAACACTGGCATACATTTTTTTCATGAGTTTAACTAAAATTAAAAACAGAAAATAGAAACATTACAAATTATTATATATAAAATTATTATATACAAATAAAAATAACAGAAACAAAACAAAATTACTAGAAGTTGAAATAAAGTTAGAAACAGAAAATATAAAAATAACTAAAATGTTGGCAACCGTTTATTTTTATTTCGTTTAAACTGAAGTACTAAAATAACTACAATTAATAAATAAAATAAAAATAAATAATTAGTTTTATGTCTTTATGTTTGTTTATGATGAAGATATATTATAAATAGAAATAGAATTAACAATTTTATTACATAAAAAATAAAACAATTTAATGAAACAAAACAAAATTACTAATAATAAAATTACAAACAGAAAATATAAAAATGAATTCTAATTAAAATATTAACAAACTTTCATAATATAGCAGTGATACTAAAATATCACTGGCATACGTTTTTTTCGTAAGTTTAACTAAAATTAAAAAGAAAAAATATAAAAATTACAGAAATGTTTGCAACCATTTATTTTTATTTAGTTTAAATTGAAGTACTAAAATAAATACAGTTAATAAATATAAATATATTTATGATATATGTTATAAATAGAATTATATTTATTTATTTATTTTTATTATTACATAAAATGATTTTTAAAAAATTACTAAAAGTTTAAATAAAATGAAAAACAACTTTAAAGGCAATTTTCTCAATATTTTGATTTCTTTCCACCCTCAGATTCCAGATTTTTTTGTCTTTTGGCCAAATATTGTTCTATCCTAACAAACCATACATCAATAGATAGCTTATTTATACATAAAAAGATAAAAAGAAAAAAGAAAAAAGAAACAAAACAAAATTACTAAAAGTTTAAATAAAATTAAAAACAAAATATAAAAATTATATATAATTTAATATAAAAGTCTGATTATATATCAGTGATACTAAAATTACACTGGCATAAATGTAATATAAATGACGTTTAGGCAGCTGGAGTTGTATAAATGTAATATTTCCTATGAACAGAAAACACTTGTCGTCTTATTTATAGATGTCTTGGGTTTAAATAATACCTTTCATGGTATGAAATCTATAAACACTATATGTATAAGCAATGACATTCATCTGAAATGATTATGTATTTATTATTCCACAGTATAAAATAAAATATAAATATTGTTTTATTTCAATTACGTTTCTAATTTCAATTGAGTTTAACCTGACTAAAATAAAAAGAAAACTATATAGACATTTAAAAAACTAAACAAAAGGACAAAATTACTTAAAGTTTAAAAATATAAGCATAAAATAAAAACAAATTTAAAATATTAATTAAAAACTATAAGTTGTATAACTGTTTAGTTCATGTTAGCTCAGGTCCATTAAATAATATAACAGCTGCAACTTTTGATTTGAATAATGTAATGTTGAAATGAACATCTGCTAAGATTAAAATATGTTTTAGAGGTATTTTTATTGTTAGTTCATATTAACGTAGTTAATGTAACTAATTTAACAAAAAATGAAATTGTATTGTGAAGTGTTACCAATTCTTCTATGTTTATTGTTTGTCTGAGAGATTTGGAACAATTGAGTTTAAGCATGTAAGTGCTCACTGTTCATCTGTTCTGTTTCTCAGTTTCTGCGTTTTGAAAGTTGTCTTTGTTGGTAATTTTATATGTGATTTTGCAGGAGGAACCCCATATCCAGACCTGCCGATGAACGAGTTGTTTTACAGCGCT
Source organism: Garra rufa (assembly GCF_049309525.1). Classification (NCBI taxonomy): domain Eukaryota; kingdom Metazoa; phylum Chordata; class Actinopteri; order Cypriniformes; family Cyprinidae; genus Garra; species Garra rufa. Next base: position 10,648,085 of record NC_133376.1, read on the forward strand.
CTGAAGAGAGGATACCGCATGACCAAACCCTCATACGCCTCTGACGACATGTATGTTTTACTGACCTGAATCAATGTCACGTAAATCTTCAGGCATGCTTATTATTGCACATATGTATATTCATAGAGTAACAGGGCAAGTTTGTTTTAAGAAAGAGATTCTGGAAATTTCTTGTGGTTTTTGTGAATGAATGAGGGCAGATTTGGAGTAAATGCTGGTGGTTTTGTTCCTCTGCAGTTATGAGGTCATGAGGAAATGTTGGGATGAGAAGTTCGAGAAGCGTCCCGAGTTCTCCTTTCTGGTGCACACCATGGGGAACATGCTGTCAGACGGATATAAAAAGGTTTCCTTTGTGTTCCATGTTTCACTTCCATGTTTACTGCATACAATGGCAAAACTATACTGAATGTTATATTAATATTACATTATTTCTTTTCTCAGTAATTCTGTGGTGACGACTTTCACTTGAGTCGTTTCTGAAATCACACAAAGGAAATACAGAATTTGAATCTAAATGCATGAATTAGTTATTTTTAACTTATGAATGAGAAACATTGACACATTTTCCAAACAGACCTGTAAAAATTAAAGGTTGCAAAGAAATTCTAAATTCTAAAAATCGATACTTTCAAACAAAATTAACGTTACATAAAATCAAATAAAAAAATGTAAACCTACAATACCAGTCAAAGGTCTTTGAACTGTAAGATTTTTGATGTTTCCATCCAAAGTACACCAAAAACAGTACAATTGTGAAATATTTTTAGTATTTAAAATAACTGTTTTCTGTTTGAATATATTTATGTTGGCTTGGAGAGCCAACATACTGTTATGCTACTTAAACTTATTATTATTAATCTTCTGAGACTAAATTTTGTTGAACGCTACTCCTCCTAGGCCTTTTAATGCCACAATCCCCAAACTTGGCAGAGACCTGGGCCCTAACTTGAAGTTAGTTGCTATATCTTTTTAGACTGATCAGACTTACAGTGTATTTATTATTAATTTTTGAAAATGAAAAATTTCCCATAGACTTACATGGGCTGAGAAAAAATGCGCCCTCCAAAGGAGCGATTCCACTCCACTCAACAGGAAAGCGGTGACCTACTTTCACTTTGAAATCGGTGGAAAATGCAAATAAATACCACCTGTAAAATTAAAATATGCCAGCGATTTAATTCTAAATGACCATTTGAACGCATCCAGACTGTTTTATTCAAAACCGAAAGCTTTCCTTCAGCGCCTATGCATGCCTTTAGTGCGTACTTTCTCTGTATATGTGGCCACAAACGACATCATTTGCACGAATTTGACTGCCTTTAAAATTAAAATATTACAGCGATTTAATTCTAAATACCCATTAGAACACATCAAGAGCTAAATCAGCTGTTTGTGAGCTGTTTTATTTCAAACCCAAAGCGCTGCCTTCAGCAAATGTGTTACACAGACGACGAGCTTCATGGCTCGGAGATCCCTGTCTGCGAACTATATATGACTGAACCTCTTTTGAAAGCATTTAAATATAAACACTCCAGCGATTGTACACAATAAATATAGAAGAACATTTTAAAGAGCTACATTGAGTGCAAATGAGCTGTTTCATAGGTTTAACTAACTAACATGGGATGCACGGCTCAGTTCTTCGTCTGCGTCAACAAAGACATTATTTGCACGTCTTTTAAAGGTATTTAAATACAAACACTCCAGCGATTCAACACAATAATAGTAGAGTAATATATTAAAAAGGTCAAATGCTTGCTTATTTCTGCTTTTGGGCTCAACTGCACAGCAACGAGTCGTGGCTTTGACGCACGCGCTCCACACTGCATTAATCCTCTATGGCAAGCCGTTTTAGCCTAAAATATACTAAGCATTACTTGTCGTAATAGCATTTTTACTATTAGCAATTCAATTAGAGAGCTCTACAAATAAATTTTTACTAGTCATATGTCTCCACTGACTTCCATTCATTTTTAATTACAGAGCTCTACAACATAATTTTTACTAGTTAGAATTTCAATTAGAGAGCTCTACAATTGAATTATTACTACATCCTATCAAAATACATCATAGCTTAACGCATATAATGGAAAACAGTTGTCTATGTCTCAAGTGAACATGAACTGTTGAGAAATAAATCGGATGTGGATCATTATATTGGATTTCAACATTTAAAGCGGACGCATTCTGCTTTCTGTCTTCAATGTTGAAAATGAAAACTATGCAATGTTAATATGATTCAGAGATGAAGGCAATAATGGTAATGTTGTCCACAAGAGGGGGCCACAGGATAACTAATCCTTCAAGATCTCAATTCATAACCTCTTTACAGTGTTTTATTTAGATCACCGCACTTTGAAATAGTAAAGAGGGAAAACAATTACAAGCATATGAAAACAATACAAATAATTATTTCACATCCAGCTTGCCAACTCTGTTGAACCTGTTGTCATAGCCTAGTCTGCTTTTTTATTAGAATATGAAATAGCAAGGGCGCATTTTCGCAGCGGGGCAGCTCGAGAAGGCTGGACACACAAGTGCTGTGGCACTTTTGCCCCAAGGCTGCCCGGTTTGGCTCTCCAAGCCCACATTTAAAGTTTGTCATCGAACTTTAGCTTCTAGTTTAAAATGTAATTTATTCCTGTGATTTCAAAACTGAATTTTCATGTTTTAGTTTAGTTTAGTTTATTCATTTGGCCAAGCAACATATGCATTCATGGTATACATATTTTATTTTATTGTTGTTATTATTATTATTTATTTATTGGCCAAGCAACATATGCAGTCTTAGTATAAATTTTTATTTTATTTTATTTTGCCAAGCAACATATGTATACATGGTATACATATTTTTATTAAATTTTTTGGCCAAGCATCATATGCAGTCATGGTATGCATTTTTAATTTAATTTAATTTTATTGATTAAAAAAATTCTTAAACGGCAAATCAGCATATTAGAATGATTTCTAAAGGACCATGTGAAATATTTTTATTATTTTGAATAACTGTTTTCTATTTGAATATATTTTAAAATGTAATTTATTCCTGTGATTTCAAAAGTTGAATTTTCAGCATCATTACTCCAGTCTTTAGTGTCACACGATCCTTCAGAAATCAGTCTAATATGCTGATTTGCTGCTCAAAAAATAAATAAATAGAAAACATTTATTAATATTAGAATAGTATAATTTTTTCAGGTTTCTTTGATGCAAAACAGTTCAGAAGAACAGCATTTATCTGAAATAAAAAATCTTTTGTAACATTATAAATGTCTTATCATCACTTTTGATCAATTTAAACCATCATTGATAAATAAAAGTATTAATTTCTATATATATATACCGACTCCAAGCTTTTGAATGGTATAGTGTACAATGTACAAAAGCTTTTTATTTCAGATAAATGCTGATCTTTGGATCTTTCTATTGATCAAAGAATCCCAAAAAAAACTGTTTTAAATATTGATTATAATATTAATAATAAAATCTGTGTTAATGTGAGACATTTACTATTTTTACGAGAGAATGAGAGACTTCATTTTTATTTTATTTTATTTATTTATTTTTATTTGACCAAGCAACACATGCATTCATGGTATATGTATTTTATTTTATTTTGTTTTATTTATTATTTTATTTTATTTAGAAAAAAAAAAATATTTAATCATTTGACCAAGCAACACATGCATTCATGGTATACATATTTTATTTTATTTTATTTTATTTTATTTTATTTTATTTTATTTTATTTTATTTTATTTTATTTTATTTTGTTTTGTTTTGTTTTGTTTTGTTATTTTATTCATTTGGCCAAGCAAAATATGCATTTATGGTATACTTATTTTATTTCATTTAATTTCATTTAATTTTTTTAAATTCATTTGGCCAAGCAACATATGCATTCATGGTATACTTATTTTATTTTATTTATTTATTTAAATTTTTTTACTCACTTGGCCAAGCAACATATGCAGTCGTAGTATAGATTTTATTTTATTTTATTTTATTTTATTTTATTTTATTTTATTGATTTAAAAAATTCTTAAACAACAAATCAGCATATTAGAATGACTTCTGAAGGATCATGTGACACTGAAGACTGGCGTAATCAAAGGGAAAAAGTACATTTAAAAATGTATTCAAATAAAAACACTTATTTTAAATAAAAAAAGTATTTCAAAATTGTACTGTTTTTGCTGTACTTTGGATCAAATAAATGCAGGCTTGGTGAGCAGAAGAGGCGTCTTTAAAAAAAACCTTAAAAATCTTTAACATTAAAAAAATGTTTTAAATATTGATTATAATATTAATAATAAAATCTGTGTTAATGTGAGACATTTTTACTATTTTTAGGAGAGAATGAGAGACTTTATTTTTATTTTATTTTTTTATTTTTTTTATTTTTATTTTTTTTGACCAAGCAACACATGCATTCATGGTATACATATTGTATTTTGTTTTTTGTTATTTTATTTTATTTTATTTTATTTTATTTTATTTTATTTTATTTTATTTTATTTTATTTTATTTTATTTTATTTTATTTATTTATTATTCATTTGGCCAACCAAAATATGCATTTATGGTATACTTATTTTATTTTTTGTATTTATTCATTTGACCAAGCAACACTGAAGACTGGCGTAATCACAGGGAAAAATTACATTTAAAAATGTATTCAAATAAAAAACACTTATTTTAAATAGAAAAAGTATTTCAGAATGGATCAAATAAATGCAGGCTTGGTGAGCAGAAGAGACGTCTTTAAAAAAAACATAAAAAATCGTACTGTTCAAAAACTTTTGACTGGTAGTGTATATTATTTCAGTTAGGTCCTATGGAAATATTTCTTATTTTCATTTAGTTTAACTTGAAGTACTAAAATAACTAAAATTAATTTAAAAACAATTTTGCAGTTGGTTATATATATATATATTTAAAAATCATAAATATTCCAATCTTTTGACCAGTAGTGTACACTAGTGAGGGGGGAAATTAACCTTTTTGAACCAAGTGCTTATCTAATATCTAATATTATTAAAAAGTGTATGTTGAATATGTGATGTTTGCTTTCATAAGAGCTTAGGCCAATTAGAGACGTTTTAATGATAACTGTTTCATACATTATACAAATGTGTTATTAAAATGTCTACAGAAGTGTAAAATTGATCAGGTGAAAACCATAGATTAAGCATCATGATCATGTTGTCTCTCCTCAGAAATACGGTCAGGTCAGCGACAGCTTTCTGAAGAGCGATCACCCTGCAGTGGCCCGTGTGAAACCTCACGTCCCGTCTCCGTTCCCGAGCGCCTTCCCTCCTCAGTCTCCCACCTCAGATCAGAGCCCAAACCTGACCCCGCGCCCGCAGGCCGACGGAGAGAGCGCTGACGCTCCACACAACGAGTACATCATCCCCATCCCCGACCCCAAACCGGACGAGGACACCCAGGACGAGCCAGTGATGACGGAAATCCCCTCGAGGTAACTCTGACTTCCTGTGTGCTCAAAAATAAATCAGACGATTGTAAACCGCAGAGGATGAAGGAAAGATGAGACATCACCTCTTCCTCTTCCCTACGCAGGGGATCACTTCTGTTTTTATGTAAAAAAAAAAACATATGATTAATCTCTTTATCTGTGCCAATGGGAGTCATACTATTTTTTGTGTGAGAATGAGAGCATCTACGTAAGCTGTGACTGATTGATTTTAATTTAATTTAATTTTGCAACATATGCATTCATGGTATACGTTATTTTATTTTACATTTATTCATATAACCAGCCAGGCAGTGGTGGACAGTAACGAAGTAGTTGTAATTCGTTACTGTACTTAAGTAAATTTTTCAAGTATCTGTACTTTACTGGAGTAGTTTTATTTTGAGTAACTTTTACTTTTACTTCACTACATTCCAAAGCATAAGATCGTACTTTTTACTTCACTACATTTCATAAAACATGTCGTTACTCCTTATAATATATCACGTGCTCCGAGACGCAGAAGCAGTGTCTGATTCATGAACAAACTGATTTTTTTCAATCGGTTCGCAAATCGCCACAAGCGATTCATTCACGAATTGGACTGATCCAATTGCAGCTGTTCAAACTCACTGATTCAAATGAGCCGTTTAGAGCGAGTCTCCAGTCAACTGAATTCACAAATAAGAACCGGTCCGGGAGATCATGTGAGCGCGCACGCGCGACTGATGCTGCGAAAAGTAAGATATAATGTTGAGTTTTAGAATTAATTATTGTAACTGTCAGTTGTTTGCGAACTAAATCTGCTGTAGGGTGATGTATTTAAGCCCACTGAAATGATTAGATGCAGACACATCAACACTGTCTCTTTTTAGGTCAAAAAACGAAACATTAAAATAACAGATTAAATAAAATAACTCATGCACGTTCATATTCCTCGCTGCTGTAACCTTAACATTTTATTAAAATGCTACGCATTTAGCCCTATGTGAAGTCTGTTTTTATATTGTTTATTAACGGTATACTTTTTTATATTTTTGGATGCTAGCCTAGTTGACAGAAATAAATGTTTATTCATAACCATACTGAAAATAAGTCAATATTGTTAGCTGATGCTAACTTCCTAGCTAACAAGCTTGCTGGTGCTAAGTTGAGGTAATTTTCAGATATGAAGTCCAAATATTTATTATCAACCACCTAGACAGATTACATCTGAGGGAAAAGAATAGATGTGATGTTCAGATCATGGTAACTACATAATTATCAAAGTAGGAAGTGATGCCCTCTGGGGGCATTTGGCCAGGGGTGTTTTTATACTACAGACAATGTTTGAGAAAAAAGAAAAATATTATGAAAATATAATTACATTTTCCTTCTAACTTCAGGCCTTATTCTCATATCATAACTGTGCCGTTCTGCAAAATAACAAGCTTTAAAACACTTTTCTTACTGGTGAAAATGAGATGGTCAAATCAGTTTTCTCTCAGGTAACGTTACAATGCATTGTAAGCTTCACAGTGAACATCACTCTCATCAACGTAGTCCATATCAACAACAAAAATCTATCTTGACTCCATATAGGCTAGTGGTTATTTTGGGAAAATTCAAGGCTTATAAAGTAGGATTATAAAAAAAAATATGCTAATATAAAATTATAGCCTTTATAAAATTGGAAAATATTTCAGTACTTTTTTACTTAAGTACACAAAAAATGTAGTACTTTTGTACTTTCACTCAAGTAAAATTGAAAAAGGAGTACTTTTACTTTTACTGGAGTAATATTCTATTATACGTATCTGTACTTTTACTCAAGTACTTGATTTGTGTACTTCGTCCACCACTGTAACCAGGTAACATATGCATTCAATGTATACATTATTTTATTTATTTATTTATTTAATTTTTACTTTGTTTTACGTTTATTTATTTGGCCAAGCAACATATGCATTCATGGTATACTTTATTTTATTTTGTTATTTTATTTTATTTTACATTTATTCATTTGACCAAGAAACACAAGCATTCGTGGTATAAATTGTTTTATTTTACATTTTACCAATTAATTTAATGTAATTTAATTTAATTTATTTTTGTTTATTTTATTTTACATTTATTCATTTGGCCAAGCAACACATGCATTCTTGGTATACATTATTTTATTTTATTAAGTTGGCTTGGGAAAGCCAACTTACTGAAATCCTATTTAAACTTATTATTAAGTTGGCTTGGGAAAGCCAACTTACTGAAATCCTATTTAAACTTCTTCTTCTTCTTCTTCTTCTTC
>NC_133376.1:10663343-10675244 GCF_049309525.1 Garra rufa
TAATGCTAGCGACTTGCTAGTCGTGCTAAAATAATGCTAGCGACTTGCTAGTCGTGCTAAAATCATGCTAGCGACTTGCTAGTCATATTACAATCATGCTAACGACTTGCTAGTCTTGCTAAAATCATGCTAGCGACTTGCTAGTAGTGCTAAAATAATGCTAGCGACTTGATAGTCGTGCTAAAATCATGCTAGCGACTTGCTAGTAGTGCTAAAATAATGCTAGCGACTTGCTAGTCGTGCTAAAATCATGCTAGCGACTTGCTAGTCATATTACAATCATGCTAACGACTTGCTAGTCTTGCTAAAATCATGCTAGCGACTTGCTAGTTTTGGTAAAATCATGCTAGCGACTTGCTAGTAATGCTAAAATCATGCTAGCGACTTGCTAGTCATGTTAAAATCATGCTAGTGACTTGCTAGTCATGCTAAATAATGCTAAAATCATGCTAGCGACTTGCTAGTAAATGTTAAAATCATGCTAGCGACTTGCTAGTCATTGTTAAATAATGCTAAAATCATGCTAGCGACTTGCTAGTCGTGTTAAAATCATGCTAGCGACTTGCTAGTCATGTTAAATAATGTTAAAATCATGCTAGCGACTTGCTAGTCGTGCTAAAATCATGCTAGCAACTTGCTAGTAATGGTAAAATCATGCTAGCGACTTGCTAGTCGTGCTAAAATCATGTTAGCGACTTACTAGTCATGCTAAAAATCATGCTAACGACTTGCTAGTCATACTACAATCATGCTAACGACTTGCTAGTCGTGGTAAAATCATGTTAGCGACTTGCTAGTCATGCTAAAAATCATGCTAACGACTTGCTAGTCATACTACAATCATGCTAACGACTTGCTAGTCTTGCTAAAATCATGCTAGCGACTTGCTAGTCTTGCTAAAATTATGCTAGCGACTTGCTAGTTTTGGTAAAATCATGCTAGCGACTTGCTAGTCATGCTAAAATAATGCTAGCGACTTGTTAGTCATGTTAAAATAATGTTAAAATCATGCTAGCAACTTGCTAGTCATGCTAAAATAATGCTAAAATCATGCTAGCGACTTGCTAGTCGTGCTAAAATCATGCTAGCGACATGCTAGTCATGCTAAAATCATGCTAGCGCCTTGCTAGTCGTACTAAAATCATGTTAGCGCCTTGCTAGTCGTGCTAAAATCATGCTAGCGACTTGCTAGTCATGCTAAAAATCATGCTAGCGACTTGCTAGTCATACTACAATCATGCTAACAACTTGCTAGTCTTGCTAAAATCATGCTAGTGACTTGCTAGTCTTGCTAAAATTATGCTAGTGACTTGCTAGTCAAGCTAAAATAATGCTAGCGACTTGCTAGTCATGCTAAAATAATGCTAGTGACTTGCTAGTCAAGCTAAAATAATGCTAGCGACTTGCTAGTCATGCTAAAATAATGCTAAAATCATGCTAGCGACTTGCTAGTCGTGCTAAAATCATGCTAGCGACTTGCTAGTCATACTAGAATCATGCTAGCGACTTGCTAGTTATGCTAAAAAAATGCTAAAATCATGCTAGCGACTTGCCAGTCATGATAAAATAATGCTAAAATCATGCTAGCGACTTGTTAGTCATGCTAAAATCATGCTAGCGACTTGCTAGTCGTGCTAAAATCATGCTAGCGACTTGCTAGTCGTGCTAAAAATCATGCTAGCGACTTGCTAGTCATACTACAATCATGCTAACGACTTGCTAGTCTTGCTAAAACCATGCTAGCGACTTGCTAGTAATGCTAAAATCATTTTAGGGATTTGCTAGTCATGCTAAAATAATGATAGCGACTTGCTAGTCATGCAATAATAATGCTAAAATCATGCTAGCGACTTGCTAGTCGTGCTAAAATCATGCTTGCGACTTGCTAGTCATGGTAAAATCATGTTAGCGACTTGCTAGTAATGCTAAAATCATGCTAGCGACTTGCTAGTAATGTTAAAAATCATGCTAGCGACTTGCTAGTCATGTTATAATAATGCTAGCGACTTGCTAGTCATTCTAAAATCATGATAGCAAATTGCTAGTCATGCTAAAATCATGCTAGCGACTTGCTAGTCGTGCTAAAATCATGCTAGCGACTTGCTAGTCGTGCTAAAATCATGCTAGCGACTTGCTTGTAATGCTAAAATCATGCTAGTGACTTGCTAGTCATGCTAAAAATCATGCTAGCGACTTGCTAGTCATACTACAATCATGGTAACGACTTGCTAGTCTTGTTAAAACCATGCTAGTCATGCTAAAATAATGCTAAAATCTTGCTAGCGACTTGCTAGTCATACTACAATCATGCTAGCGACTTGCTAGTCATACTACAATCATGCTAACGACTTGCTAGTCTTGCTAAAACCATGCTAGCGACTTGCTAGTAATGCTAAAATCATTTTAGGAATTTGCTAGTCATGCTAAAATAATGATAGCGACTTGCTAGTCATGGTAAAATCATGTTAGCGACTTGCTAGTAATGCTAAAATCATGCTAGCGACTTGCTAGTAATGTTAAAAATCATGTTAGCGACTTGCTAGTCATGTTATAATAATGCTAGCGACTTGCTAGTCATTCTAAAATCATGCTAGCAAATTGCTAGTCATGCTAAAATCATGCTAGCGACTTGCTAGTCGTGCTAAAATCATGCTAGTGACTTGCTAGTCATGCTAAAAATCATGCTAGCGACTTGCTAGTCATACTACAATCATGCTAACGACTTGCTAGCGACTTGCTAGTTGTGCTAAAATTATGCTAGTGACTTGCTAGTCATACTACAATCATGCTAAAAATCATGCTAGCGACTTACTAGTCATACTACAATCATGCTAATGACTTGCTAGTCTTGCTTAAACCATGCTAACGACTTGCTAGTCTTGCTAAAATCATGTTAGCGACTTGCTAATCATGCTAAAATCATGCTAGCGACTTTGCTAGTCATGCTAGAATCATGCTAGCGACTTGCTAGTCATGCTAAAATAATGATAGCGACTTGCTAGTAATGTTAAAATCATGCTAGCGACTTGCTAGTAATGCTAAAATCATGCTAGCGACTTGCTAATCATACTACAATAATGCTAGCGACTTGTTAGTTTTGCTAAAATCATGCTAGCGACTTGCTAGTCATACTAGAATCATAACTAGCGACTTGCTAGTTATGCTAAAAAAAAGCTAAAATCATGCTAGCGACTTGCTAGTCATGCTAAAATAATGCTAAAATCATGCTAGCGACTTGTTAGTCATGCTAAAATCATGCTAGCGACTTGCTAGTCGTGCTAAAATCATGCTAGCGACTTGCTAGTCGTGCTAAAAATCATGCTAGCGACTTGCTAGTCATACTACAATCATGCTAACGACTTGCTAGTCTTGCTAAAACCATGCTAGCGACTTGCTAGTAATGCTAAAATCATTTTAGGGATTTGCTAGTCATGCTAAAATAATCATAGCGACTTGCTAGTCATGCAATAATAATGCTAAAATCATGCTAGCGACTTGCTAGTTGTGCTAAAATCATGCTTGCGACTTGCTAGTGTTACGCCTGCCTATTGCCCCCTTCTGGCTTTGCTGTAAGTGCAATCGCTGGCTGGGCAACAGGTGACATTAATCACTGATTAAGCCTCTGGGAGAGTCACAATGTATAAAAGCCTGGTATGACTTTTAGTTGGTCTCTCTCAGGTTTTGCGTTTTTTGTGTTTTTGTCCTCCCTCTTAATTTCCCTATTAAATACTCGCGCGTGTATAATTTTATTTTATACCCCTAGACGTCTAGTTTTGTTATGTAACTTTTTTTCTCATTTTGGTAAATAAATGGAGTTTTTCCCAAAATGTGGTGTTGTGCCTGTTTTGTGTTGCGGCTCACGAGCCAGCCGTAACACTAGTCATGGTAAAATCATGTTAGCGACTTGCTAGTAATGCTAAAATCATGCTAGCGACTTGCTAGTAATGTTAAAAATCATGCTAGCGACTTGCTAGTCATGTTATAATAATGCTAGCGACTTGCTAGTCATTCTAAAATCATGCTAGCAAATTGCTAGTCATGCTAAAATCATGCTAGCGACTTGCTAGTCTTGTTAAAATCATGCTAGCGACTTGCTAGTCATGCTATAATCATGCTAGTGACTTGCTAGTCCTGCTAGAATCATGCTAACGACTTGCTAGTCATGTTATAATCATGCTAGGGACTTGCTAGTCATGCTAAAATCATGCTAGCGACTTGCTAATATTGGTAAATCATGCTAGCGACTTGCCAGTCATGCTAAAATCATGCTAGCGACTTGCTAGTCTTACTAAAATCATGCTAGCAACTAGCTAATCATGCTACCACCCTGGGTACCCTAGTAACCTCATATCTATCTATTCACATTCAAACTATATCTTCTAACTATTTATATCTATAAATCTTTCTATTTTCAAACTATTTATATCTATCTAGCCTATCTATCTTCAAACTTTATCAATCAAACTAAAACTATTTCTAACTGAAAACCTTTAAACTTTCTTTAAACTAAATGCTTTTAAAACTACTTAAAACTTACTGGCTAGGCTTTCTCAAGCCAACTTAAAGTTTGCTAACAAACTTTTTATCTAGTTTTATTTTACTTTACATTTTACCAATTAATTTAATTTAATTTAATTTAATTTAATTTTGTTTATTTTATTTCACATTTATTCATTTGGCCAATCAACATATGCCTTCATGGTATTATTTTATTTTATTTTATTTTATTTTATTTTATTCATTTGGCCAAGCAACATATGCATTCATGGTATAATAATTTATTCATTTTATTTTATTTTATTATTTTATTTTATTAATTTGGCAAAGCAACATATACATTCATGGTATTATTTTATTTTATATTACATTTATTCATTTGGCCTAGCAACATGCATTTATTTTATTTTATGCATTCATGGTATTATTTAATTTCATTTCATTTCATTTCATTTCATGTAATTTAATGTAATTTAATTTATTCATTCATTTGGCCAAGCAACATATGCATTCAAGGTATTATTTAATTTAATATAATTTTATTGCATTTTACAATTATTCATTTGGCCAATCAACATATGCATTCATGGTATAATTTTTTATTTTATTTTATTTTTATTTTATTTTATTGCATTTTATTTTATTGCATTTTATTTTATTGCATTTTACATTTATTCATTTGGCCAAGCAACATATGCATTCATGGTATAGTTTTTTATTTTATTTTATTTATTTATTTTTATTTATTTATTTTTTATTTATTTTTTTATTTAATATAATTTTATTGCATTTTACATTTATTCATTTGGCTAAGCAACATATGCATTCAAGGTATTATTTAATTTAATATAATTTTATTGTATTTTACATTTATTCATTTGGCCAATCAACATATGCATTTATGGTATAATTTGTTATTTTATTTTATTTTATTTTATTCATTTGGCCAAGCAACACATGCATCCTTGGTATACTTTATTTTATTTTACTTTACATTTTACCAATTAATTTAATTTAATTTAATTTAATTTTGTTTATTTTATTTCACATTTATTCATTTGGCCAATCAACATATGCCTTCATGGTATAATTTTTTTTTTTTTTTTGGCCAAGCAACATATGCATTCAAGGTATTATTTAATTTAATATAATTTTATTGCATTTTACATTTATTCATTTGGCCAATCAACATATGCATTCATGGTATATTATTTTTTTCAGTTTATTTTATTTTATTTCATTTGGCCAAGCAACATATGCATTCATGGTATAATTTTCTTTTCTTTTCTTTTCTTTTCTTTTCTTTTCTTTTCTTTTCTTTTCTTTTCTTTTCTTTTCTTTGTGTGTTGCATATTTTTTTTAATAATTACAAATATTGAAAAATATGATAAAATGGAAAATATATATAATATAAATAATATCTAATATGAATAATATATAAATTAATTATTATGTTTATATATAATATTATTTGCATGTATTTGAACCAAATAATTGATCAAATTAACAGTAAATAAGTTTCCCTGACGTTTGACAATGACAATGTGTTTCAAAACTGGGTCTCAATTTTCAATACAATTTCTACTGTTTTATCATCGTATCTATTTTATATGATATTTACTTCATTAGAAGATTAGTCAATATCTTAAGATCTCATCTTCGATATGGATGTAAAAAAGGCTACAATAATGGACCAGAAATCCCCTTCTAAAGAATGTGCTTATTGTTAACGACTCTATAAGTAAGTGTGTGTGTGTGTGTGTGTGTGTGTGTGTGTGTGTGTGTGTGTGTGTGTGTGATTGTAGGACTGCACGATTAATCGTTTTTAAACCGAAATCACGATTTGAAAGGGTGCGATTTTCAAATCGCAAGAGCTGCGATTATTTCGATTGATTATCAAATGTGGTAACAAGCATATAAGTCGTTTTTGACAGGTCACTTCATGTGCATATTATGTCTTCATGCTTATATTACGTTTGATGAAGAGTTTAACCAATAGGGGGCATTTTAACACTGCATGTAGAGACATGCACGGGACGGATATTTCAGTCCCGCATCCGCAGAAATATGTTTATCTCGTTCAGTTCCCGCCTCGACATTCATGTTTTGTCCCGCTCCTGCCCGCATAAAAGTAACCTATATAGTTTTTTTTCAGTACATCAATTAAATTTACATGAAACAGTTTTGCAACATCTCGTAATTTCACAAAACCCCAGCATAAACGCTCCTGATAAAATATTTGTTATATAGGCTAAGCATCAACATTCACAAACCACTGTTATTCTTAACAGAAGAGCAAGCATGAGCTACTGTGTGTATCCATAGCAGAATGCAAGCAAACAAAGCTAAAGTTGACATCTCAGTTCATATGCGATCTCATAAAGCTCTAACACAATGAATATTATGCACAATGAATCTTTCACAATGTCTACACTTCGTGTGTTTTAATTCGCGAGTACGCAATATTCAGCACTGTGCAAGAATGGACAGTGAGTGGATTCTAACTTAAACACCTCTGATGACTGCCTATCCTTGTGCTTACTAATCATAGCTGTAAGTTGTATACTAGTTGTTCTTGCTGCTTTTGTGCAATAGATGAATAACAATATTTTGCTTTTTAGATATTACTATTTTGCGGGGGTCCCGCGAATCATTTTATTTTCCCGCGTCCCGAACAGCCGCACTCGCCCATCAAGTTTTGTCCCGCGCCGCAGTCGGTTGCCTCGGGTCCCGCTATATACTCCCGTAGGAGTGCAGGTCTCTACTGCATGTACTGAGCAAATAACGTTAACGCCATTTGGAAAAGATGAGCGGGACCCAGCAAACACAGAGACGTCCAAAAGACGTAATTTTGACGTCTTTGCCATACGTTCAGAAGACGTCCACTGAGAAGCCAGAATGAAAGTTTTTGCGACGTCCGTTTTAGACGTCTTTAAGTGTGCAAAAATGACGTCCAAGTGACATAAATATTGAACGTTCAGAAGACGTCCACTGAGAAGCCAGAATAAAAGTTTTTGCGACGTCTGTTTTAGACGTCTTTTAAGTGTGCAGGAATGACGTCCAAGTGACATACATATTGAACGTTCAGAAGACGTCCATTGAGAAGCCAGAATGAAAGTTTTTGCGACGTCCGTTTTAGACGTCTTTTAAGTGTGCAGGAATGACGTCCAAGTGACATAAATATAGAACGTTCAGAAGACAACTACCGAGTAGCCAGAATGAAAGTTTTTGCAACGTCCGTTTTAGACGTCTTTTAAGTGTGCAATAATGACGTCCAAGTGACATAAATATTGAACGTTCAGAAGATGACTACAGAGTAGCCAGAATGAAAGTTTTTGCGACGTCAGTTTTAGACGTCTTTTAAGTGTGCAATAATGACGTCCAAGTGACATAAATATTGAACGTTCAGAAGACGTCCACTGAGAAGCCAGAATGAAAGTTTTTGCGACGTCCGTTTTAGACGTCTTTTAAGTGTGCAGGAATGACGTCCAAGTGACATACATATTGAACGTTCAGAAGACGTCCATTGAGAAGCCAGAATGAAAGTTTTTGCGACGTCCGTTTTAGACGTCTTTTAAGTGTGCAGGAATGACGTCCAAGTGACATAAATATAGAACGTTCAGAAGACGTCTACCGAGTAGCCAGAATGAAAGTTTTTGTGACGTCTGTTTTCGACGTCTTTTAAGTGTGCAGGAATGACGTCCAAGTGACATGAATATTGAACGTTCAGAAGACGTCCACTGAGATTTCAAAATGAAAGATTTTGCGACGTCTGTTTTAGATGTCTTGTAAGTGTGCAGTAATGACGTCCAAGTGAGATAAATATTGAACGTTCAGAAGACGTCCACTGAGAATCCAGAATGAAAGTTTTTGCGACGTCTGTTCTAGACGTCTTTCAAGTGTGCAGTAACGACGTCCAAAAAACATAAAAAGTGAACATTCATAAGATGTCTTTTTAAACATGTTTTTAATGTTTAATGAGTTTTTCAGCAAAATATTAACATATTTACAAGCTGATATAAATACATTATAATAGCTAAACTCAAAGTCCACTACACTGGAAATAAACAAAAATGCCTTACAGTACTCATACAAAAGTCCTCAGTTATTTTCCATTAAATCTAATTAAAGAAACACAACAGAAATAAACAAATGACATGAGATTACTTAAGACAAGAGGAAACTTAAGTTCTTCAGCAAAAAAAAAAAAAAAAACACACAACAACAACAAGCTGAGAGAACTAAATTATAATATTTAATTAAACTAATAGTTCATTGTAAAAAATTTGGTCTGACATGGGGGGGAGGGGAGGGACTGTAAAGTCATGCAACAGTCCTTAGTTAGTGTCCACCCCTGTGTGCCATCCATCTCCATTCCTCCACGGGGCATGTTTGAGATGTTCTGAGGCATGATGCTTTATTGTCGCCTCTGTAACTTCTGTGTTCCATGTCATGACTGCAGCTGCAAGAGTAGAACGAAAACAAAAATTACAAACATGTAAAGAAAACAAGTGTACATTACACTGCAGTATGAATGTTCAGTTAGTATTTTTATGTGAAAACATTAAGATCTGTTAAAATCTCTCCCGTCAAGAAATCAAATAAAAAGGAAGCACTATGCAGAATGTAAATAAATAGCAATAGAAGGAGGCTGGCACAACATCCAATTTCTCTCAATAACTCACAGATTTTTAGACTTGTCTCTAATGTTCCATTTTTTTCGCTGACCCAAGTTAATCATTCTATATAACAGACCTGTACAGACCTATATATGTAACTTTACTCAGAAAAAATCACAGGAAAATCTTATATGAGTGAGTTGGTGTTAAAATGACATGGTTAAAATGGAGAAAATGCTGAGTACCCTTAATTGCTTCATAAGTTTTAGTCGTCTCCAGAGGAAGATTCTGCTTCTTTCCCTTCCCCTTCATATTGAATTTTGCCATCAACTGGTTGGTAAAGAGCCTAAAAAACAAATGCACCATTTAAATTAACATTAAATGGATAGTTCACCCAAAAATTATACGATTCTCATAGTTTTTCGTCTTCAATAGTTTGAAATGAGTTTATTTCTTCTTCTGAACATGACGGTTATTTTGAAGAATGTAGGTAATCAAACAGTTGCTGGTCCTTAGTGATTTCCTTAGTTTTTTTTTTTTTTTTTGTCAATGTGGACCAGCAACTGTTTGGTTACCCACACTTGAAGTATAAATATATTTTATTTTTTCACCACAAAAAAGGGCAAACTGTGAGAAGAAATGTAACAGGATTGTCAAGTTCTGTGTGTTGGGATACTGTTGCAAATACCTGTCAAGAACTTTGTGGACACAATCCCTCACTTCTTTCCCTCCAATTCTTGCAAGTTGCAACACCTTTAAAGAGAGGGGTTAATATTCCTGTCATGTTAGAAAACATTAGACTCTAACTGGCTTCACTGATATATGACAGAGGAATATTGATAAATAAAACAAAGCTTAAGATTAGACCACTTCCAGAGTGTGTCTTGTAAATCATACCAGGGACATTTGGCCTGCTGTAACACTTCTGTTCGTTCCCCTGTTTGTTTACCCTGTTTTCCCTCTGGACTTTTAATTGAACTTCATCTCCCATGATCCTTTGTATTGCTTCCCACCATCTTTGATTTGCCCCACACCTGTTTGCAATCCCCAGTTCATTTGTCCCGCACCTGATCCCTATTATCCTCCACTATTTAAGTCTGTCTGTTTGTTCCATTATTGGTCGGTTAGAGTTTTGAATCTTGTTGTCATTTTTATGTGGTTTTTCTGTTGATGTATATTGTTTGATTAACCTGTTTTGTTCCATTGGACTTATTAAATCATCTTTACACTCTTTCTACTTGTAACACCGTCCCTCTGTTATCGTATGCTACATCTACATCTTGCAGCATAACACTCCTGCTTGGTTCATGTCTTCTATAATCCTGGTCTTACATAAATAATTGCATAGGGTTGCACAATTTTGGGAATAAACAGGTGGGAATTAATAAAGGTTGTTGACATTTAGGCTAGTAACAGAAGTAAACTGCCAGGTACATTTACACATATGAATATGTTTTGGTGACAGATGCTTCCACAAACAGAATGAAAGTGACAAGATGAGATACAGATAATAAAAAAAATATATAAAAATAAGTGCATTAAAATATATACAAAAAATATTTAAAGCAAAATAGAAAAAAACAGAATAATACACAATATATTAAGTACAAATGCATGGAAATGTAAATAATGTGTGTCATATACACTGTAATAAAGTGTTGTCCATTGTAAAACTGTTCAAGAGATTTATTGCCTGAAGGAAAAAATGTTCCTGTGCTCGGCCGTTCTGGTGCTCAGAGCCCAGCAACAGTTTGAATAGGGAGTGTGCTGGGTGTGAGGGGTCCAGAGTGATTTTGCCACCCCTTTTACTCACTCTGGATTAGTATAGTTCTTGGAGAGTGGGAGGGTCGTACCTGTGATTTGCTCAGCAGTCCGGACTGCACTGCAATCTCCGAAGGTCTGATTTGGTAGCTGAGGTAGTTATGAGTGCACATTCGGTGACTGCAGCGTAGATCAGTGGGGCAGGTTGAGCTTCCTCAGCTGGCGAAGGAAGTACAACCTTAGCTGGGCCATTTTCACAATGGAGGTAATGTGAATGTCCCACTTCATGGTGGTGCCCAGAAATCTGTTAGACGTTTAGATACTGAACCAGATGTGCATGTCCACAGATGTACAAAAAAAGTCCCAGTTAGACGTCAGATACTGAACCAGATTTGCACGTCCACAGACCTACAAAAAAAAGTCCCAGTTAGACGTCAGATACTGAACCAGATTTGCACGTCCACAGACCTACAAAAAAAGTCCCAGTTAGACGTCAGATACTGAACCAGATTTGCACGTCCACAGACCTACAAAAAAAGTCCCAGTTAGACGTCAGATACTGAACCAGATTTGCACGTCCACAGACCTACAAAAAAAGTCCCAGTTAGACGTCAGATACTGAACCAGATTTGCACGTCCACAGACCTACAAAAAAAGTCCCAGTTAGACGTCAGATACTGAACCAGATTTGCACGTCCACAGACCTACAAAAAAAGTCCCAGTTAGACGTCAGATACTGAACCAGATTTGCACGTCCACAGACCTACAAAAAAAGTCCCAGTTAGACGTCAGATACTGAACCAGATTTGCACGTCCACAGACCTACAAAAAAAGTCCCAGTTAGACGTCAGATACTGAACCAGATTTGCACGTCCACAGACCTACAAAAAAAGTCCCAGTTAGACGTCAGATACTGAACCAGATTTGCACGTCCACAGACCTACAAAAAAAGTCCCAGTTAGACGTCAGATACTGAACCAGATTTGCACGTCCACAGACCTACAAAAAAAGTCCCAGTTAGACG
>NC_133376.1:10675744-10753303 GCF_049309525.1 Garra rufa
GTTAGACGTCAGATACTGAACCAGATTTGCACGTCCACAGACCTACAAAAAAAGTCCCAGTTAGACGTCAGATACTGAACCAGATTTGCACGTCCACAGACCTACAAAAAAAGTCCCAGTTAGACGTCAGATACTGAACCAGATTTGCACGTCCACAGACCTACAAAAAAAGTCCCAGTTAGACGTCAGATACTGAATGAGATTTGCACGTCCACAGACCTACAAAAAAAGTCCCAGTTAGACGTCAGATACTGAACCAGATTTGCACGTCCACAGACCTACAAAAAAAGTCCCAGTTAGACGTCAGATACTGAACCAGATTTGCACGTCCACAGACCTACAAAAAAAGTCCCAGTTAGACGTCAGATACTGAACCAGATTTGCACGTCCACAGACCTACAAAAAAAGTCCCAGTTAGACGTCAGATACTGAACCAGATTTGCACGTCCACAGACCTACAAAAAAAGTCTCCGTTTAGACGTCAGATTTTGAACCAGATTTGCACGTCTACAGACATACAAAAAATGTCCCCGTTAGACGTTTAGACACTGAACCAGATTTGCACGTCCAGTAGACTTCTAAAAGTGGTTCTGCACCGACAGACGTTATACAGACATTATTTGAACGTCTCTCTGACGTCACGTGTTTGCTGGGGAGCAGCGGCTCAACTTCCCAACAAAGTGTCTCTTAATGTAGGTTATCATCAGTGTTTTACTGATGTAAAATTGTTTACAGTGTGTTTGGATTCCTAAAAGTTAAAAATTTTATTTATATTTTATTATAAAATATATATATATATATATATATATATATATATATATATATATATATATATATATATATATTATAAAAGATTTTAATAATATTTTATTATATAATTTTAATTGTTAATTTAATTTTATTTAAGATACTGTAGTTATTTTCTTAATTTGTCATGATAACTGACAACTTTATTTTAAAAAAGGCAACAATGTTTAAGAGGTTTTAAATAAACAGTAGAACAGTGTAGCATACTTTGTGATTATGCTTGGTCTTTCTTTGGTGCTGTTAAAACCACCATATCAAACCTGTTGCTCTTTTATGAAATAGTAGTAAATCGCATTTTAAATCGCAAATCGCAATTTTGATCAGAAAAATCGCAATTAGATTTTTTCTCCAAATCGTGCAGCCCTATGTGATTGTATTATTAAAGGTGCTCTTTATTTCTCTTCTAAAGCTCATTAAGTTCTGACGAGGAGACGGTCTCCATGGAAACCCCGAGCACCGAACCCGAGCGCGAGGACCTGCTGCCGGACCATTCTGGAAGTCCAGAAGTAGAAGAGAGCTTCCTGTGACACACTCCTGCTTCCTGTCATCATGAAGTAATTGTAATGTACAATTTGAGCAGATTTTTTTATCAAACGTATCAGAATGATATGCTAGACTTCCTCGTGTTTTTCAAAGAGCGTCTGTGAAGGTGTGAGGCTTGAACCAGACCAGTTCTTCATTGTTTTTCTATTCTTTTTTTTTACTAAAGTGGTACAATGCAGTATTATCAACTGCAGGAGGCAAAGCTACAATCAGCTGATATGTACATTAGTTGTGTTATCTGTCGATCAGCACACAAATATGATGTTATACTGTGCTTTTTGTGTTCAAATCATTTTTTTTTTTGAAGTTAAGTGCATATTTCATTTCTATATTCAGAGGGCTGTTTGTGACTTTTAAGTTTAACTTTAGACTTTTTTGGTCAAGATTCTTGTAGCAAACTTGCACTTTAATGTTTATGAGTAATTGAAGCAAATAGATTATACACACACATGGGAATTTTTTATTTCATTTTCTATTTTTACATTACGTAAAGGGAACGACAGAACCACGGAAGCCTGTTTCTGCCACAGATTTAATAAATAAATAAATAATTAATTGCGACTTTTAATCTCAAAATCCTAACTGTTTTCACACAATTCTGAGGAAAATGTTAGAATTACAAGATATACTCAGAATTGTGAGATGTAAGCTGTCAATACTGAAAAAGAAAGTTGTGAGATATAAACTCAGACTTCTGTATATCTTTCTTGCAATCTTGATTTTTTTCCCCCTCTGAATTCCTAGTTTACATATCGCACTTCGGACTTTTTTTTTCTCAGAATTGCCAGTTTTTTGTTTTTGTTTTCTACCACGGAATAAAAAATAATAATAAAAAAACGGTTACTGCAAGTTTATATCTCTCAATTCAGACTTTTTCCTTTTGCAAATGTAAGTTTACATCACAATTTTAAGTTTATGACTCACAATTCTGACTTTTTTCTTCGCAATTACAAGTTTATGACTCAATTTTGACTTTTTTCCTCACAGTTTTGAGTTTGTCTTACAAGTCAGACTTTTTAGTGCAATTATGAGTTTATATCTCACATTTCAGCCTTTTTCCTTTTGCAAATGTAAGTTTATATCACAATTTTAAGTTTATGACTCACAATTCTGAGTTTGACTCACAATTCTGACTTTTTTCTTCGCAATTACAAGTTTATGACTCAATTTTGACTTTTTCTTCGTAATTACAAGTTTGACTCAATTTTGACTTTTTTTTCTCACAATTATGAGTTTATATCACAATTCTGACATTTGTCTTCGTAATTACAAGTTTGACTCAATTTTGACTTTTTCTTCGTAATTACAAGTTTGACTTCATTTTGACTTTTTTTCCTTGCAGTTAAAAGTTTATGGCTCAATTTTGACTTTTTTCCTCAGTTTTGAGTTTGTCTTACAAGTGAGACTTTTTAATGCAATTATGAGTTTATATCTGACATTTCAGACTTTTTCCTTTTGCAAATGTAAGTTTATATCACAATTTTAAGTTTATGACTCACAATTCTGACTTTTTTTCTCACAATTATGAGTTTATCACTCACAATTCTGACTTTTTTCTTCGCAATTACAAGTTTATGACTCAATTTTGACTTTTTTCCTCACAGTTTTGAGTTTGTCTTACAAGTCAGACTTTTTAATGCAATTATGAGTTTATATCTCACATTTCAGCCTTTTTCCTTTTGCAAATGTAAGTTTATATCACAATTTTAAGTTTTTGACTCACAATTCTGACTTTTTTCTTCGCAATTACAAGTTTATGACTCAATTTTGACTTTTTTCCTCACAGTTTTGAGTTTGTCTTACAAGTCAGACTTTTTAATGCAATTATGAGTTTATATCTCACATTTCAGCCTTTTTCCTTTTGCAAATGTAAGTTTATATCACAATTTTAAGTTTTTGACTCACAATTCTGAGTTTGACTCACAATTCTGACTTTTTTCTTCGCAATTACAAGTTTGACTCAATTTTGACTTTTTTTCTTTGCAGTTAAAAGTTTATGGCTCAATTTTGACTTTTTTCCTCAGTTTTGAGTTTGTCTTACAAGTCAGATTTTAATGCTATTATGAGTTTATATCTCACATTTCAGACTTTTTCCTTTTGCAAATGTAAGTTTACTGTATATCACAATTCAGACTTTTTTCCCACAAGTATGAGTTTATATCACAATTTTGACTTTTTCTCACAATAATAAGCTTATGACACAATTCAAACTTTTTCCTTTTGCAAATGTAAGTTTATATCGCAATTTCATCTCATGATTTAGACTTTTCCCCCAGAAATACAGGTTTATCTCACAATTCAAAGTTTTTTCTTTTGCGATGTAAGTTTATATCACAATTCTGACTTCTTTCCTCGCAATTACAAGTTTATGACTTTTTTTTTTACTTTTTTGTCTTTTTTGTAATTTTCCAACAAATACAAGTTCAAATCTCACAAATCTAACTGTTTTCCAAAACAAGTTCATATCACAATTCTGACTTTTTCACAATTATGCATTTATATCTCATGATTCATACTTTTTCCCCACAAATAAAAGTTTATATTTTAATTCAGACTTTGTTTTTTTTTTTAATTCACATAAGTAAAAGTCAGAATTGTAAGATAAAAGTCACAGTTATCTTTTTATATTTCATTTATTTTAATCTCATGTCAGAAACAAGCTTCCATTCAGAAAACAAGACAGATTACGTTTGTATGTTTTTGTGCAGCTACAGAATCAAGCTGTTCGGTGTGTGTTTCATACTAACAGTATGTTTGAATGACTCGCGGTACATGAGAAAAACATCATTTATCAGATGTATTTCATCCAAAGCATTTTACAATCGAGATCAATTAAACTGCTCATGGCAGATTGTTTTCTCTGAGATGAAACTGTACATGTGGACCAGGTTTTTCATCATTGAACTTTATTTTCATGCAAACACTTTGAGAAGGTGTTCACAAGTGCTTCATCTTGTTTATTCTTGATTTTAACTCTAGGTATTCATATGTATGCACAAGGCCTTATTAAATTGCACATGTCCATACATATATCACATAGTAATGTTACACACTCTAAGGTACCAAAGCTTTATGTATGTTTACAAGTATATTTTTGTATAGATATTTTGTACATTGCTCTTTTACACATTCTATGTACGATCAAAAATAAAAACTGTGATAAAGTCTTTAATCATCCGTCTGTTGGTGGCTCTTTTCACGATTTCATGGAAATATGAGTTACGTTCTACAGTATTAACTTTGCCCCAGAAATGACAAACTATAGAAAAAGGCTCAGTTTGCTCTTAATTTAGTATCGTTACTGTCCCATACTTTTAATTTTTGGTTTATTAGTCGCATTTGAAACATTTGACAAAAGTGCAAATCCAAATGACAAAAATTTTGAATTCAATACTAATTCAGAATATTAAGAAAAGACTAATACTCTAATGTTTTAGACAAATAAATCCTGTTTTTTCATCATGATCTGATTTCAGTTCATCTCACTGAAGACCTTTGAAGATGTGAGTGCACTGGAAATCGTGTATTTCCTTTAGCAGACAAAAGCAACAGAAAAAAAGCCTTAAAGTGAACAAAATCAATTATGGGCAAGTACAGCTGGAGTCTTTCTTCATGTGATATTAAAAGAAGCTGTTGATGGCCTGTTGTTCACATGTAAACACTGATCATGGGGCTGAATGAACACTGGAGCGTTTTGTTCAGGAGGTCACGGAGAGACTTCTGCAGTCTCAGTGATCAGGGTTCACATTCGTTTCACTTGAGTACCGCGGTGTAGACCAAAAACCCAACACGGCGGGAGGAGTGTGACCCGCTCAGCCTCAGATTGAACTTCAGATCAGAGATCATCCACACGCAGCAGGAGCTTTGATGAACATCATCTCATCTCAGTCTTTGGAGATTCGCTAATACTCAGGTAAACCTTTTCTTCTGATATAAATGACCAAATTGAAGTGAGTTTATGTTTAGGACAAGAAAAATAATCCTATTCTAATGTAAAACTTTAGAGCTTCACTGAAACTCAAGTAAGCTTTTTTTGTTGTTGTTTCCACTGCAAAAATAATTTTCCTACTTATTTTTGTCTTTTCCATTACAAATGTGACCCTGGACCACAAAACCATCATAAGGGTCAATTTTTTGAAACTGAAAATTGAATGAATAAGATTTCTGTTGATGTATGGTTTGTTAGGATAGGATAATATTTGGAAAATCTGGAATCTGAGGGTGCAAAAAAAAATTTGTCTAAATGAAGTTCTTAGCAATGCATATTACTCATCAAAAATTAAGTTTTGATATATTTACAGTAAAAACCTACAAAATACTTTACAACAACTTTACAAAATATCTTCATGGAACTTGATCTTAATATCCTAATGATTTTATGCATAAAAGAAAAAATGATAATTTGGCTATTGCAACAAATATACCAGTGCTACTAATGACTAATTTTATGATCCAGGGTCACAAATGTGATTAAGATAAATTTGCTTTTTCTGATAAAAAAACTATCCAATTTAAGTGAGTTTGATTAAATAAACAGAGAAACTAAATAAAATAATTAGATTTTTCAGATCCAGTGTTTCTTGTTTAAAAGGAGTAGTTCACTTTTAGAACAAAAATTTACCGATAATGTACTCACCCCCTTGTCATCCAAGATGTTCATGTCTGTCTTTCTTCAGTCGTAAAGAAATGGTGTTTTTGACGAAAACATTTCAGGATTTCTCTCCATATAATGGACTTCTATGGTGCCCCCGAACTTGAACTTTGCTCTAAATGATCCCAGCTGAGAAAAAGGGGTCTAATCTAGTGAAACGATTGGTTATTTTAAAAAAACATTTACAACTTATATACTTTTTTATCTCAAACGCTCGTCTTACCGAGCTAGACAGGATGAGCATTTGAGTTTATAAAAAGTATATAAATTCTATTTTTTTTTAGAAAATAACCCATCGTTTTGCTAGATAAGGCCCTTCTTCCTCGGCTGTGATCGTTTAGAGCCCTTTGAAGCTGCATTTTGGAAGTTCAAACTCGGGGGCACCATAGAAGTCCATTATATGGAGAGAAATCCTGAAATGTTTTTCTCAAAAAACAATTTCCTTACGACTGAAGAAAGAAAGACATGAACATCTTGGAAGACAAGGGTTGAGTACATTATCTGCAAATGTTTGTTCTGAAAGTGAACTACTCCTTTAAAGTAACCGTATGTAGGATTGTGGCCAAAACTGGTACTGCAATCACTTTCAAAATACTGTAGAACGGTGTATCCCCTCCTGCTCCCCCCTGACTCGAGGTTGCCAGCTAAGCTGCAGGAGTAGGCTGCTACAAGGAGCTTCCAATGGCAAGTGACGAGTCCTACACAGTAATTTGTTTTTCTTCTGTTAATTATGTTTATGCTTCACAAGAGATGTTTTGCGAAGTAATTATGTATCGCAAAAATTTACAGATGGCGATTAGCCAAATATTTCGTAAAGATGTACTGTAATACCACATTTCAGTCGGAACATAGATTGTTTTCATATCCTGCTAGTGGTGCGATATAAAGCTTTTTATGAACGCATTTAGCACGGGCGACCGTGGAAAATCCACTGTGTACGGAAGCAAAGTTAGCCAAAAATAGATGAATCTTACCTGTCCAGGAGAAAATTAGCAACGTTGGCATCTATCTTCAAATTCTTGTCCGTTTTCAGCCGTCTCCATCTTTCAAAGGCATCTCCTATACAAATCCTTGTTTTATTTCGGACTTTGTCACGACGAATTTCGGATTCATAACGAGGTCTTTTAGGTTTCGTAACGTTATACATGTTTTATCCGACACGTTCGTAGCTGCAGCTGGAACAGAACTGGCAACCCAGATCACAAAACTCTACTGACTTCGTGATTGGTAGATAGCTGGAGGGTGGAGCCTCAGACCAAAACACAAAATGACAACAATAACATCAGTTGAGGGCTGCAACTTGCACTTTTAAATAACAAAATCCTGTTGTCAGTGATATAAGTATTTGAAATGAACATGATTTCTTAATGTCTAGTGATACGTCAGGGCCATTTTATGATTAACTGACATAAATTTCTTACATATTGTTCCTTTAAATGTAAACTCACTTCAATTCCATATTTGTTTCTCTAGATGAGATTTAGAAAGTCATTTTGATTCTCTAGTAATGTATCTCTAGTAAATGTATTTTTAATTTTTTTTACACATTTTGATGCATGCTCTACATATACTTCATCTTCCCGAAATGTTTATTTTTAATGGTGTTTCTAGGATTGTTGCTTGGTCAGCTGATTTTGCTGCTGTTGTCATATCCTGCAAGTCAAAAATGAGAAGTCTATGTTGAAGAACTAAAGGATCAGTCCTTATTTCCTCTGAGACACTGAAGACTGATGAACTATTGAACAGGAGTATTTTGGAGATGTTTGCGCTCCTGCTCGTCTGCGGGGTCCTGCTCGCTCAAGCTCAGGGTAAGAAATTCAGATTATTACTAAATCTTAGAAATTTACTAGCTCATGTCTCAGTTATTTCTCTTAGAAAGCAAACAGACACATTTGCTGAATCTCCAATGTGTCTGCTCTAGAGTTTGAGAAGATTCTCAACAAAACTGCTGAGATTTTAAGACATACCAAAATCTGCATTCAAAAGTCTCAATTTGAGCTCATACATTTTTCACTAGATGATCTGAGCTGCTTTTCACATTCATTTTACTTGATCCCAGCTAACAGCAAACATTCTCACATCATTTTCTATAATGTATAATTTTGTATAATAACAATGTTCCCACAATGTTCCAAAAGTATGTTCTAAAAAAAGTTTAGCTAATGTTCCCATTAGGTTATGAAAACATTATTTATGAATGTTCTTATGAAAGTGAATCTGAAACATGCTCTGTGGACGTTCTCATTCTGAAACAAGTAGTAACATTAGACCAAAAATTTTCACAAACAACATACAGTCAAACAAAAAATTATTCAAAAACCAGATATAATTTTTTATATATATTTTTTTCTAGTGGGTGCAGGGCACTATAGTTCATTAATGTAAGTGAGGATACACTCTTAAAAAATTATGGGTTTATTTTTTAACCCTAATGCATTTTGGGTCAATTTTTTGGGATATTTTTTCAGTGTTTGGGTAGTTTTTGTATTACCCAGCTCCTGGGTCAGACATAACAACCCAATGTTTGGGTAGTTTATGCATTACTCAGATTCTGGGTTATTTATTGTGGGGATTTTGTGTTAAAAGAGCAGTTCTAAGTGCCATCGAATTGATGCATTTCTTCGGTAAAAACAAGTTTGTGTACATTTTATTTTATATATAAAATAATTACTGTGCTGAATATCATTCAATTTCATGCAGAGCAACAGGCGCGTGGTTTGAATCACCTAAGCGTCGGTCTTTTCGCATGATGGAAAAGCCTGATACTCTGCAGAAAATAAACGATTTTGTTCATAAAAATACAGAATACAAATACTTTGGATGCGAATATGTTTATAGTTATAAAATAGTCATGTTGCTATATTATAATAAAAATAAATCTGCATCGACATGCAGCACCTTTGCGCTTCGGGCGTCCCGTATTCGAGTCCCGGATCGCAGAGCTTTCCCGATCTTGTCCCCCTCTCGCTTCCACTTAATTTCCTGTTCTACTACTGTCCTATCAATAAAACGCAAAAAAAAAAAAAAAAAAAAACACGAATCAACCAATTAGCTGGGTAAAATTAACCCCAAATGTATTCTGTCCTATAGCCCAATTTGGGTTGTTTTTAAACCAGTGTTTTTTTGTTTTTGTTTTTGAGTGTAGAACTGATAAAAATTTGAGACCAAAAAATTTGACTTGACACTTTGACCTGACCAATTTTTGTTACATACCTTTCGATCGAAGTGACATTATCAAGATTATTTGTTCTTAAGCAGTTCAACTCTTGAGGTATTGTCATGTTTTATTACCATTTTCTAAACTACAGTGAAAAATTTTGAAGGCGTCTGAATAAATTAGACTATAATTCATTTGTGATTATCAAGATGATTTTGTTCTGACAGTTTAACTGCAAGATGTCTGTTAAAGATCTCTTGATCTGGAAAGCATCTGCTGTGTACAAATGTCTGTCAGACATCTGTAAGATGTCAGTTTTACACACATTCTAATTCATAAACCTTAAAGACATCGAATAGACGTCTATGTGACATCTGATACATCCAATAGACATATTGCAGATGAGCAAACTACGGCTGTATCCGAAATTGCCCCCTTATACCCTATTCTGCCCTCCAAAGGCAAAGTGCAGTAACTACGCCAACACTGAAACTGAGAAAAATGCCTTTAAAGTTTTTACGCCAGCTAGTCAAACATGTTGACACTCTCGTTTCTCTGAAATGGGACAAAATTGAAAATTGAACCAGGACAAAACAGTTGTCACAAAGTCCATTTTAAGCCTCAACATTGACCAAATGTGTAGTTACTGTGCTTTGCTTGAAATTGTGTATAAACCCTAGTTAAACAATTTAATAATCAATTTGTACCTGTGTTGTACGCTGTATTACGCCGTTGACGAGCGCGTTGTAAAATTAACGGATGGATGATTTCATCTGTGGGCGCCATCTTCTGGTGAGACGCGGGAATTCAATCGGTGCGCGACGGTTGTGGCTAAAAGGGATATAGCTCTGACTGGAGGCTTACAATGAAATTAATTTTTCTACCTATTAGGTTGTGTTTTATTAACGTCTACACATACCCCAATCCTAAACTTAGCCCTTACTATAATACAAAACAGTATTATTGTTATATAGCGTAAAAAAATAACGTTTGATTGATGTGCGCATGACTTGAGAACGTCCACTAAAAATGGCTTGTCATATTTTATTACCATTTTCTAAACTATAGCAAATAACCTGTGATAATGTGAGAAATGAAGGTGTCTGAATAAATTTTGGTTTGACTGTATAATGTTTTTGTGCTAACGTTTTGACAACATTAGCTTACAAGAAGACTAGGGAACTTTTAAAGTACGTTCTAATAATGTTAATAGAAGAACGTTTGTTCATATCATTAAGAGAACCTTGCCGGAATGCTTTAACAACATTCCCTGTTCTTTTAGGAGAAACATATGAGACAAATTTGATTTTAAATAATTTAAATGACATGTAAGTCTCCATTAAATCTATAAAAGAAACATTTATTTTCCTAAATGTGATGCCACATTAAGAGTCATATGTACTTTTTGCTTGTTTATATTGATATACGGTTTCTTTCTGAAATCAAGTCTGAGGTGGATTTGACTTGACATGTTGATTATTGACTTAATCTCTGAGTGTGTTATATTTGCCCAACATCCTATATCCTTTGCATATGCATTTATATGGATGAATACTAGATCTGAAGAGAGTTTGGTCAGTTATGGTATGAGCAGTACTGTTGAGTTTGGATTTAGTGTAGTTCTTCTGTATATTACAGTTTGAGAGTTTATATTCAACTACAGGATGTTTTTTTTTATAAAGGTTCATGGAGAAAGACTTTGTCAGCATTGTGTGAATTGATACTCTCTATATAGTTCTCTATATTCTAACTTGTTATTGGCGTCAATGGAAAATGTTTTTTTTTTTTTTGTTGTTACTTGTTAATTTGAATTAGGTATATTTTTCTGACCCTGTTGGCCGATATTTCCACTTGCTTTAATAATAAAATGTGAAGCTGGACCACAAAACCAGAGTCTTAGGTAGCAAGGGTATATTTGTACATTAGATTTTTTCTTTTATGCCAAATTGAGATTTTTCGTATATTTTTTCTTTTATGCCAAAAATCATTAGGATATTAAGTAAAGATCATGTTCCAGGAAGATATTTTGTCAATTTCCTTACGTAAATATATCAGAGCGTAATTTTTGATTAGTAATATGCATTTCCAAGAACTTCATTTGGACATCTTTAAAGGCAATTTCTCAATATTTAGATTTTTTTTTTGCACACTCACTTTCCATATTTTCAAATAGTTGTATCTCAGCCAAATATAGTCCTATCCTAACAAACCATACATCAATCTAAGCTTATTTATTCAGCTTCCAGATGATGTATAAATCTCAATTTCAAAAAATTACCCTTATGGGGTATGTTGCAGGGTCACAAATGTTGTTTATTCTGTGTCATTTTGCTCAAATCTCAATTAAATGCATCTTAGATATTTGCGTTAGAATACAAGACAAAAGCACTGAGGAAGGACATCGGTTTTTGCAATCCGCTCCACTAGTTTTGGGGAAATTTTGTAGATTGTAAATCATTTGATTATTTGATATAAAACTCTAATTATGGCTTGTTAAAGATTTTAAATATAAAAGGGAGAAAAGAGTCTTTAATGATTCCAGTTTGTGCATCAGATGGGAAAGCAGAAGTGAGAAGAGGATCGGGATGTTTGGGCTGATTATAGTGCAGATAACTGACTCCACATTCTCTCACCACACACATGCCCGCACCATGCTTTCATTTCTCTTCTCATCACTCTTCTCACATCCTTCACATCAACACATTCAACCTTTTCATATTGGTGTAACACTGAGATGAAACCTGCAGTGTTTAATGAGATCTGGTGTAAAGAGAGCCAAAAAGATGCTGCGTATTTTGGTTATAAAGGAATAGTTTGCTGAAAATGTTCTTTGTTTCTTCATGAGGAACAGATTTGCAGAAATTTAGGATTACATCACTTGCTCACCAATGGGGATCCTCTGCAGTGAATGGGTGCAGTCAGAATGAGAGTCCAAGCAGCTGATAAAAACATCACAATAATCCACAAGTAATCCACATCACTCCAGTTCATCAGTTAACATCTTGCAAAGTAAAAAGCTGCGATAGGCTTCCAGCTAAAATATGAGTCCATAATCCATAACAACATTTCCTCTGGTAAAAAGTCCATCCTCTGTTGTCCTCTCACATATAAATCCACCAACATATTTGTTTAGAGCTGTTTTTGCTTGTAAACATTACTCGATCTGTGCAGATTTCTCACCTGATTCAGACCAGATGGCTTTTTCACTGGAGAATGCATTATTATGGAATGTGGACTCACGTTTTAGCAATGATTTAAAGTTAAAAACATCTTAATGATGGATTTGTTTCTTACAATCATGCAGCTTTTCTCTTCACAAGATGTTTATTCAAAGACTGGAGTGGTGTGGATTACTTGTGGATGATTGTGATGTTTTTATCTGCTGTTTGGACCTTCATTCTGATGGCACCCATTTACTTCAGAGCAAGTGATGTAATGCTGAATTTCCCCAAATGTTCTAATGAATAAACAGAACCACATCTACATCTTGGACAACCTAAGGCTGGGGCATTTTTAGCAAAAGATTCCTTTTTGGGTGAACTATTGCTTTAAAGTGTGTCATAATCAGCCTCCTTTTCCCAAACACAAATCGAAAAGAGAACTTTGCAAACCGAGATATACACTCTTAAAAATAAAGGTGCTTCACGATGCAATAGAAGAACCTTTTTGTCTAAATGGTCCCATAAAGAACCTTTCTGTTTCACCAAAGGTTCTTTATAGCAAATACGATTCTTCAGATAGAAATGGTTCTTTAAAGAGCCTTTGACTGAATGGTTCTTTGCGGAACCAAAAATGGTTCTTCTACTGTATGGCATTGCTTGAAGAACCTTTTGAAGCACCTTTATTTTTAAGAGGGAATTTTATTAGATTTTGTGTAAAAAAAACAAAACAAGCAGACTAGTTAACCACATGATTACAGCAAATGGTTTGTGGTTATACCACAGGTCAGTCTACAGAAGTTAACATTTGAAGTGGATCAAAACATTTCATCATAGTTGTCCTAAAACCAAAACAGTACCTGTTCTTGTCTTACAGGGCAACTTTGATCAACTTTTGTGATCCACTTCAAATGTTAAATACTGTAAATAAAATCTGCAATATATGACATTTCTTCAGCTATTTCTGTACTGTTTCACGTACTATTTAAAAATAGTATTTAATATAAAGTGTGCAGTATGCAGTACACTAGAGTTTCAAACAGCTCATGTGCTGACTTCAAGTCAAGTCATCTTTATTCATAGCACTTTACATGTTGTTCAAGTTCAGTTTCACAGACATATACAGGAAAATTACAGTGTTGCAAAATTCAACAATTATGAAATGACTCGATGCTCTACAGAAAACAAAACCCTGGTAAAAAAAAAAAACAAAAAAAAAAAAACAGCATATGCTGGTTA
The DNA here is from genome assembly GCF_049309525.1 of Garra rufa. NCBI lineage: Eukaryota > Metazoa > Chordata > Actinopteri > Cypriniformes > Cyprinidae > Garra > Garra rufa. Next base: position 10,689,300 of record NC_133376.1, read on the forward strand.
GGCAGGTTCTGATGCTAGTTTAAGCTGGTCCTTTGCTGGTTTGTGCTGGTCCGCTACCAGCAAAGGACCAGCTTAAACCAACATCAAAAGCTACCTAACCAGCATATGCTGTTCACCAGGGTAGTGTTTTCTGTAGAGCATAGAGTCAATTGTTGAATTTTGCAACACTGTATTTTTTGCTGGTGTTTTCAACAGGGTAGTGTCAATATTCAGATCAATGAATCCAGAGAGATTGCGCAACTGAAATAGGAAATTGTCGAGTTTGATGAGGTTTGTGAGATGGACGTGGATGTGTGAGAAGTTTTAGTGGAGAAACAACTGAAATTTAAAAATGTTGTGTAGATGAGAGGTCAAGGAAGTGCACAAAATGTCATTATTGTGAGTCATGAAACATCCATTGTTGCAAAATCATGAGAGAAGTTGTCATTTTGATCTATTTTTGCTGAATTATTAACCACACTGGATCATATTCAAATTATTTTTCTGACTATTATTTCATACAGTGTCTGTGTTTGATCGGCAGGTTGGTCCGAGCCGCGGATCAAACTGAGCTCTGGATCTCCAGTTGGCACTGATGTGATTCTCAACTCTGGTTCTCCTCTTCATCTGATCTGTGAAGGTGACGGGCCAGTCACATGGGTACCTCGACTGGCCAAACACAAGCGCTTCATCTCCAAGGAAGTCGGAAACATCCGGAGTTTCCGTGTGGAAAAAGCCACCGTTGATTATACAGGAACCTACAAGTGTGTCTATATTAACGGAAATGATTCAAATGAGTCATCTTCAGTTCATGTCTTTGTCAGGGGTGAGTGAACAAAAGCTTTCATTTCTGCTTCTGAACTAGACACGCTTTATCCACCTTTTTCTTCAATGTGGAAGAAAGCTGAGTGAGACTTCCGGTTCACTAGCTGCTATAGGAAAATAACGAGAAGAACAACACTACAAACTGGTGTATTCATAATTAAAATAACACATTAAAATAATATGGTAAGACACCAATTTAAAAAATAAAAATAGCTGGACGCGAATGAGACTGGAAGCCAGACCCATAAAATTTACAAATGAGAAAAAAAGGTGGATAAATGCAGAAACCAGATCTTAAAAAAGCTGAATGTTGAATCTGTGTTGGTTGCAGATCCCAGAGTTCTCTTCGTCTCACCAAGTATGTCTCTGCGGTATGTGCGGAAAGAAGGTGAGGATCTGTTGCTCCCGTGTCTTCTTACCGACCCTGACGCCACAGACTTCTCCTTCCGCATGGATAACGGCTCAGCGGTGCCTTACGGCATGAACATGACCTTTGATCCCAGAAAAGGCGTCCTGATTCGCAACGTTCACCCTGGATTTAATGCTGACTACATTTGCAGCGCTAGAATCAGAGGGGTTGAGAAAGTGTCGAAGACATTCTCGATAAACGTCATGCAACGTGAGTTTCATTAAAACAAACTGTTCCAAACAGAAATATTTTTGAATTTCAAACTATTGAAATCCGATTTATGGATTTATTTACTGAATATTAAGCGGCTGCCACACAGATACATTATAAGCATGTGCATTTTTTCCCAGTCATTTACCTTTACAGACATAACTGACTGTTTTTGTAACGCCTGTGTGTTTTTAACATGAACTTTGCATGTATTTGACAGTTTAAGCGCAATCAGACATGAAAGAGAACTCACATGTTGTGTGACAGTTGTTTTTCTGTGTGCATGCTTCGAATGTGTATGCTCAGAAAACAACGTGTTTCTGCTTCCACTCAAAATAGGCATTTTCAAAATGATATAATAAATCATTTGTGGGGTATTTTGAGCTGAAGCTTCACACATGCATTCTAGGGACACCCGGGACTTATATTACATCTTGTAAAAAGGGGCATAATTGGTCTTGTTTAAAATAAATAGGTTTAAAATAAAAAGCAACCAAAATCAAATAAAACTAAAATAAGACATCAGAGAAATGTGTAAACCATGTGTTGTAAATATTATAAATAAATAAATATTTATATAGCATTTAATATTATTTATATAACATTTAATATTATTTTTAAATATAAACATGTGACCCCGGATCACAAAATCAGTCTTAAGGGTCAATTTTACGTAATTGAGATTTACAGTATACATCATGAATACATGAATAAATAAGCTTTCCATTGATGTATGGTTTGTTAGGATAGGACAATATTTGGCTGGGATGCAACTATTTGAAAATCTGGAATCTGAGGGTGCAAAAAATGTAAATATTGACAAAATCGCCTAAAAAATAAAGTTCTTTGCAATGCATGTTACTAATCAAAAATTAAGTATTGATATATTTATGATAGGAAATGTACAAAATATCTACATGGAACATGATCTTTACTGAATATCCTAATGATTTTCATCATAAAAGAAATAGATAATTTTGACCAATACACTTTATCTTTGGCTATTGCTACAAATATACATGTGGTTTTGTGGTCCAGGGCCATATATTTAAAATCAAAAGGATTTGGCTGACAAAAAAAGTGGAAATCCCTGATGTACAAGATTTACTATCAAAACTGCAACAATATATTATAGTTAATAAATGCTACACATTTAATCACTCCTCTATACTTTTTATTTAGGGTTACGTTTTCCACCGTATGTGTTTTTGAAGAGAAGCGAGTATGTCAAACTGGTGGGAGAGAGATTTCAAATCAGCTGCACCACAAACAACCCCAACTTTTACTACAACGTCACATGGACACACTCCTCTAGAGAGGTATGACCTTTGACCTCTAGACTATCTGATGTTGGATAAAAGTATGTGAAATGAAAAATACCTCCAACAATAGACTTAAAAGTCAGTGGCCTTTAAACACAGTTGTAAAGTTCAGGAACACTATGGATTTTCGCTTTACTTTTATTTAGCAAGGATGCATTAAATTGACCAAAAGTGGCATGTATAATGCTACAAATGATTCTATTTCAAATAAACTTTATATTCATCAAAGAATCCTGGAAAATAAAATGTATCAGAGTTTTTACAAAGCAGCCTAAGTGTTTTCAACATTGATAATAGTCAGAAAAGCTTTTTGAACAGCAAATCAGAATATTAGAATGATTTCTGAAGGATCATGTGACACTAACGACTGGAGTAATGATGCTGAAAATACAGCTTTGATCACATGAATAACTTTTTAAAATATATTCACATAGAAAACAGTAATGCTGGTTTTATTGTAGTTTTCATCAAATAAATGCAGCCTTTGTAAGCATAAGAGACTTGTTTTTCTCTGTTCATTCGCAGCTGCCCAAAGCAGAAGAGAAATCGACAATGGAAGGGGATCGGTTGGCCATCGAGAGCATCCTGATCATACCGACTGTCCAGTTGTCTGATTCGGGGAACATCACCTGTACGGGTCAGAACGAGGCCGGAGCAAACAGCTCCACCACACAGCTGCTGGTCGTAGGTGAGAAACGGAGAATCATCACACTGTTAATTGATGTTGTTCATAGATAATAAATAAAGAAATACAATTTTATATTTAGAGACATATAATTCTTGTAGTTCTTTTCATAACACTATCAAAACACTTCCATCTGTGACAGACGAGCCGTACATTCGACTCTCCCCGAAGCTCTCATCTAAACTCACTTACCGCGGTCTATCCATCGAGGTGAGAGAAGGTGATGACGTGGATCTCAGGGTTTTGATTGAGGCGTATCCACCGCTCATCTCACACCAGTGGGAGACTCCAACATCCCACAATACCTCACTCCCGGATAACAGGTTTTACAAACACAATGACAGGTCAGTCTAAAACACACACAGTTGGGCAAGCTTTACAATTACTGAATATTGCGGTTGTTAACCATGGCAAGCAAGATGAACATAACATTTGTAGATGTGCCAGACTAACATATCATATGTTAGCTGATTTTTTTACATAATATGTTGAGAGGGTTTGTGAATTTGTAGGTACGAGGCCCTGCTGTTTCTCAAGAGACTGAACTTCCAGGAAACCGGCCGCTACACGCTCCATGTCAAGAGCAGCATGAGAAATGCCTCTGTTACTTTTGATATTAAAATGTACAGTAAGTACAGTTGTACTTCATTCCACTCTTCATTTGACCAAAATAAGAGGGATCATACAAAAGGTAAAGGTAAAAGATGTTTACATATAGTCCACAGTTCAAATGACCTGGCTCAAAAGTTTACATCCCCCTTGATTCTTAATTCTATGTTCTTACCTGAGCTGACAGCTGTTTTGTTTTGTTTTGTTTTGTTTAGTGATAGTTGTTCATAGGTCCCTTGTTTGTCCTGAACAGTTAAACTGCCAGCTGTTCTCCTGAAAAATCTTTTTTATGGTTTTTCATCATTTGTGCGTATTTGAAGCCTTTCCAACAATGACTGTATGATTTTGAGATCTATTTTGTCACACTGAGAACAACTGAGGGACTCATATGCAACTATTACAGAAGGTTCAAACACTCACTGATGCTCCAGAAGGAAAAGCAATGCATTCAACTTTTTGGCTTTGAAGATCAGGGTAAATTTAAATTATTTTGTCTTCTGGGAAACATCTAACTATCTTCTGTAGCTTCTGAAGGGCTGTACTAAATGAAAAAAATATGATATTTAGTCAAAATAAGAAAAATTACACAACTTCATTCCGTTCAAAAGTTTTCACCCCCTTGCTTTTAATACATAATTCTTCCTTCTGAAGCATCAGTGAGTTTTTGAACCTTCTTTAATAGTTGCATATGAGTCTCTCAGTTGTCCTCAGTGTGACAAAATAGATCTCAAAATCATACAGTCATTGTTGGAAAGGGTTCAAATACATAAAACTGCTGAAAAACCAAAGAATTTGTGGGATCTGAATGATTTTTCTGAAGAACAGCCGTCAGTTTAACTGTTCAGGACAAACAAGGGACTCATGAACAACTATCACTAATCAAAAAAAAAAAAAACACAGCTGTGGATCATTCAGGTAACAACAGTATTAATAATTAACAGAATTAATAAAGTGTATGTAAACTTTTAAACAGGCTCATTTTTATAAATTCAACTGTTATGTTCTCTTGTGGACTATATGTAAACATTTTTTTATGTGAAATATCTTATTCAGATCAGTACTAAATAAAAAAAACATGCATTTGTATGATCCCTCTTATTTTGGTAATAATTAACATTTCGCAGATTCTGAAAGGGGGTGTAAACTTTTGACCTCAGCTGTATATATAATTTTGTATTTTTAATAATGCTTTTATATTTATTTATTTATATTTAATTGTATAGTTGTACATACATACATATATTTAATTTTAATATAATATTTCATTTCTGTATTTATTTAATTTATACTTAGAATTACAATTAAATAATTATACTTTTGTTTTTTCTTTCATAAATGTTTTGATTAAATACTTAAGCTGAAAAAAATTGAAATGTGAATGTAAAAGTTAAGTTAATGTTAAATTAATTTTTAACTCAATCATTAAAATCAGAGGTACATGAATATGAGCCACCAGAGCCAATAATGAATGGATGTATTTATTTATTTATATTTGTTAGACTACATACATTCCAAATGAATGTGAACTAGTCTTAAATTAAATGAATCTCAAGATCAATTTAAAATCAAAGGCAATAACTAACAGAACAGTTTTTCAGTGTTGCCAATTATTATTATTTTTTTTAAACCTTGTTTAACCTTTTGTCCATACATGTAAAAAATGATAAACATGGAAAATAGTACATTTTCAGTTCCTTTGTATATTTGGGCCTCTTTGCTTCCATTGCAAGTTCATTTCTACAACTGCAACGCAAAAACAAAAAAATTGAGGAACGCAAACTTTTTGAGGAAATCAATGCTGCTGATAAAGCTGAACTTTCAGAACCCAGGACTGTCCTTTAAAGACGTCAAGTCAACAAAGAATCAACAACATTTCCTTCTGAAACATTAAATCTGATTTTGTTTCACAGCGAAACCTGTAGCGGAGGTAAAATGGGAGAACATCACGACCCTGTCATGCAGGTCATATGGATATCCGGCTCCCAGCATCCTCTGGTACCAGTGCATGGGGATCAGAACCACGTATGTCAATATATCTGACACTGACAGCATGTTGTGAGCTCCAAACCAACATGAGATCAAAATCAAAACCATTTTACTTTTAAATGCATGCTTTTGCTCTTATTGTGAATGAACCAGTAAACATTATTCCATCCATCTTATATCCATTAAATTCCACAGGTTATTGCCGGCTGTTGCAATGAGAAGCTCAGAAATGCAATTAATTTCACTTCTGTAATCAGATGCATCTTTATTTCCTCTATAAAGAACCTTCAACCTTTTCACCCTGTTGTAAATAATAAATCATTCAGACTCATTATTATTGGGAAGATATTTAAATTTGTCGTATTTTATAATGTGTTCACCAGCTGTCCAGAAAACTCCACGGGTGTCGAGACGCAGACGCTGGCATTCGATAAGGACCCATACGGGTCGGTGGGTGTGGAGAGTGTCCTGACCGTGGGACCGTCCAACCAGAAGATGACAGTGGTGTGTGTGGCCTTCAATCTGGTCGGACAAGGCAGCGACACCTTCGCCATGGATGTCACTGGTGAACAAATGCTTCAGATGGTTCTTTAAAAAATATATAAGCACATCTCCCCAATTTAATGATCTTTGATTGTGTTTTTGTCTCAGATCAGCTCTTCACCAGCGCTATGTGGGGATCTACAGTGGCGATGGTGGTTCTAGCACTGCTGCTCATCTTTATGATCTACAAGTACAAACAGGTGAGTTTATTATTGGTATAGAGATGGTCCCATAAAGAACCTTTATCATCCATGGAACCACCAATGGCTCATTACACTTAAAAATAAAAGTTCTTTATTGACACTTACGTTTTTTTCAAAGAGCCTTTAACATCCATGCAACCATTCCATTGATGGAAAAAAGTTCTTTAGATGATTAAAATGTAACCCATGCTGGCAAAATGAGTTGAAATGTGCACAGTCAAATTTTGAACTACAGTCAAAAGAAGTGAAAAATAGTAATTAAACATCTAAAATGCTGCTGCTGTTTTCACCACAAGTTGTAGGTCTATTGTTACAAAGCGCAACAATATTCCAGCTTTGTGAATATTCATAGCGAATTCTCAATGTGAGCGAAATATGATTTTCAAACCCATGCTGATGAAAACAGAACTATCACATTTACTGGCGTTTGCAAAGGCGCTGCATAAGACGCACCTCTCCGAGAACACATCTTATGCAGAACACATCTCCCTAAAAAGTACATTATTGCGAAATATGTCTTGGTGAGATTCACACAAACACAATTTGTTATGTCTTACATGAACGTTTAGTTGATGGTGGTAGAAAATCTGATTTGTAACATTATATTAGATCCATGCATTACAGTAGGTCGTAATATAGATCTCAGTGTTAATCAAACATTAAAAGAATCACTTGCTGCTCTTGATTAAACTATGTTTATTTTGCATTTTTGTTCTTATTTTTAATAACAAAGATCAAATATAAAATAGCTATATTGTGATGAATAATATAGTAGTTATTATTAAGAAAAGAATTGGAGGAAAATATGCAACATTGCTGACTCTATCGCCTTCAAACGTCTGTAGCTCAGTCATTTTTTGTCCGATTCATATAAAATTTTATAGGTATTTTAATGAAATAACAAGATTTTTTTATTAATTTTTTTAAAGAATTGTTCAATGAAAGATTTGATGAAAAATCAAAAATAATTTAAAAGTTATTTTTTTTAAAGGGGTCCTATTATGCTTTTTTACAAAGTCTTTATTTTGTCTAGGGGTGCACTAGAACATGCTCTCATGCTTGCTGGTTCGAAAAACGCATTATTTTTCCACATAATTTACATTATTACAACAGCTTTCTCCCCAGGCTGGCACAAATGGCTCAATTAGTTCTGGGTTTGATGAAGGCCCACCTTCTGAAAAACGAAATGTGTTGTGATTGGTTAGCAGTCCCACTGCATTGTGATTGGCAGCTTAGGCGGCATTTCAGTCCTGCCGCGCCCCTTCCCAAAGCAGCAATTTCCTTGTACAACTGTGCAAGCTAGATTAAAGTGATTCTTACATTTTAAATATGAATATTTTTCTTACAAAAACACATTGGTTCGCTTTTATTGACCCTCCCGGAGCCATGTGAGGCACTTTTTATTATGGGTCGATGCGCTTTATTGGACTCGTTTTGGACTGATGGAGAGAAACACTTGTCTATGCCGTTCTAAAGCTTGGGAGTGCCAGAATAATTTTTAATACAACTCCGATTGCATTTGTCTGAAAGAAGGAAGTCACATAGACCTAGGATGCATGGAGGGTGAGTAAATAATACGCTACAGTAGTGTTGGTCCTATCGTCAGCTGACGAGATCACTGATACATGATATTATCATTATTGTGCTCATTTATTTAATTAATTGCATGCCTGAAACCAGCTCCAGCATAAGGCTAGTAAAGCTATCCACACTGTATGATAAATAAATCTCTTACCACACACTGCACACGTCTACCACCGATGATCGTCACTCTAGTCAATACTTGTGTTTACATCAGCCGCGGCTCCGCATGTGTTTCGACCCTCTATACCGCACACATCGATGGCACGGCTCCAGCACGTTCACGCCCACTTTAGTCAATGCTTGCGTTTATACCAGCTACTCTGTGCCTCGCTGAAGCATCCCAGAAGCGGCAGTCCATGCTACATTGCTAAATTTAGGCTAATCCCCCACCTGTCCCTCCCCACCCACCAACGATTCGAATTTCCATAGGCGGGATTTACTTGAATGATATTCTAATGGACCGCGTTGTGACATCATAGCATCCGGACAACAAACGCTGTAGTCCAAAGGAGGATCTCCCTTTGGAGTGGACTTTGAGATTTGTAGCTTTGTAGATGTTTGTTGTGCCCAAATATACACACCACACACTGGCTAAAATTCAAAAAGTAATAAAGCATAATAGGGCCCCTTTAATGTCGTTGTTGGAAAAAGGTTCTTGAGATTTTTTAAATGTTCTTTATAATAAGAACATTGATTCTTTTAGGAACTGTTCACTGTAAGGTTCTTTGAGAAACCAAAATTGCTCTCTTACAAATAAAATAATAAAGTTTCTTCATTAGTATCGATGGTTCCATGAAGAACCTATAGCATTAATGGAAACCTTCAGTTCCACAAAAGATTCTTTATAGTGGAAAAAGGCTGATCTTTAAGGTTGTCCGAAAATAAACCAAAAATGGTTCTCAAATAGAGAAACACACTTTTGGAAACTTTTATTTTTAAGAGCATATAAATCTCAGTTCCTCATTCCTGCTCAATCTATTAGAGATGAAATCAAGTTCTGCCTTTTTTTTAAAATCTTATTTCTCTGTAAAACATTTTTGGAAAATCTTTTTTTTATGTTCTTATTTTTTTTCACCCAACAGCCAATATGTTGTTGTTACATGCTGAAAAGCTACAAAGAAGCAGAGAGAGTATTTATGTGTTGTGGTTGATTGATATTCCTCTTCCCCCAATCAGAACACACAAGCACTAATTGAGCAGTCATTGATCACAGCTGTAGAGGAGCTTTCAAAGCTCCTGCAGTCAACTGTTTGTCTGAATCTGAGATGGTCAGATCACAGCAGTCTGACTGAAGCCTTTTTTGTGTTGTTTTTAAAATTTATTTTGCTTTATTTTATAAAGACCTAAAGAGAGAGTCTAAATCTGTTTTATTTTGCTCAAAATGGGTGTTGAGCCCTTTTCAAATGAAATTGTGCCTATGTCTGTTTTTAAAATGACCAAGTATCCTAACAGTAGTTCATATTCCTCATGCACTATATTATGTATAAGTCCTCTGTAGGTAAACAATCATGATAAATGAGGAGCAGACCGAAACAAAAAAGCTTTTCACAGAATTTCATCACTGCTCCCAAATCTACAGAGCTTCAAAAATTATTTATGCCACTATACACACTGTTTCAAAGCAGCTTCACAGATATTAAAGGAGTCCCTTGTGTAAAATCTGTTAATATTTTATTTATTTTTTCAGTGTGTAAATGTGTTTTTAGATTTTTTTCAAAAGAAAATAAAAGTTTCAATGGGTGTCAAAATCTAACATCAAGTATCTTAACAGTAGTTCATATGAGATATACTGTCTAAGTCATCTAAATATAAATAATCATGATACATAAGAAAAAGACGGATTTTAACATCATGTCCAAGTCAGAAATTTAAGTGAAATTTATGTCTGTCACAATACAGTTTCAAAGCATGCAGCTTCATTCAAAACAGCTTTTGTCTTTTTAATATTCACAGGTTTTTCTTATAGTGAACTTAAGCTTGGAGAAAACTTAAAACTGTTATAGTTCATGACCAACTTCATTTTGTAATATGATTTTGAAGTACCATTTTCAATTCACTGATGATTACTAAACATGTGATGGGGAAAAGGAAACAAAAAAATTACTTTTTGTGACAAAGGTTATAATGTAGATTTTTAAGGTGCACTCTTGTAATAAATCTATTACTATTCCTAGCAAAAAAACTGTGGTAAAATATCTTTTTAGGATACCTTTCCAATGATATATAGTTTGTCATGATTGTGGACTAGGATTTATTTGTAATAGTGAAGTAAACTTGGGTGACAGTTAAGAGGTTAAACTGTTTCTGTTGACTGTTGACGTTCTTTTAAATATTTCAAACCTGTTCACACACAGTGAATTACTCTGCAGTATTGTTGTGATATAAATGATATATAAGGCCTTTTAAACAACCGACTTAACTTTAGTTTGTGTCTTTCGGTAGAAACCCAGGTATGAGATCCGCTGGAAAATCATTGAAGCCACGAATGGAAACAACTACACCTTCATAGACCCGACTCAACTGCCATACAATGAGAAATGGGAGTTTCCTCGAGACAAACTAAAGCTTGGTTTGTACCACATCATTGATGCTTCACACGCTCACATTTGACAAATCTCTGTCGTAAAAACGAAATAATCTAATTTTAATATGTATTTATTATTACTGATGGAGTGATTCTGATGGCTGTATGTGCAGGAAAGACTCTGGGAGCTGGAGCCTTTGGGAAGGTGGTGGAGGCCAAAGCGTACGGCCTGGGCAAAGACGACAATGTCACACGTGTAGCAGTCAAAATGCTGAAAGGTCAGACAACATGACAATTACAAAGAGTAGGGTACAACGGGGCTAAAGGCGCCCAGGGGAAAGAGGCACCTTTGATATTATTTTCCTTTAAACCACTAGATGGCACTTTCTGAAACATCTGCTTTTTAAGATACACATGAAAATTTGGCTGATGCTTGACGCGGTCCAGTCGATTCTGTGCTTAACTGATCTAATATTTGATGTTTTTTAAAATGTAGATTTAAGTAGCAAATGAGAATCACTGAAATTCTTGAATATATCTTAAGACAAACGTCTTCTTAATGATTTTCAGTTTTGTTTAAGATAATTAAAGCAACCGTTTTTATATAACGAAAGAATACGTAAAAGTATGGTATTTGGGGTTAAAAGCACCCCTGCTGTTGGGGGCTAAAAGGCACAATAATTAACATGATGATTAATAGAAGACTGACTTTTCCATTTGTTGACATTTGTTAGATTCAGATGGTAAATATCTTATATTATGTTTGGGTGTCCCTCTTAGAAATAATCACCATGTTTAGAAAGAAACCATATTTACAATCTGTAAATCTAAATTAAATTACTGTGGGATCTCCTTCAGTGCTTTCAGAATTTTTACATTTTCAAATTATTTTGTTTCTGTATTTTAAAATGTTTTATTTGACCAAATTTTAATGACAGTATATTCATTGAACAAAAAAAATATTTCTTTTATTTATCAAAATAAACAGAAAATAGTGTTTTAAAGCTAAAAAAGCTAAACAAACATTATTTCAGCTGAAGTATTTGTATCAATACTGTGTGCCTTTTACCCCGTGTGTAGAGTAAAAGGCCACCCTTGCAACCTCTCACAATTGTAAGACATTTAAACAAAATTAATGACTTGTATGATTTATTTTCATACAAAATCTGTTGTTCCATGATTAAATGTTCAATACAAATGTATTTTTCTGCAATCATACACAGACAGTAAAAAGCTATTTTTTTTCTTAGGGTGTGCCTGTAGCCCTGTTGTACCCTACTATAGTATTATCATGTTTGTGTGTTTGTGTGTTTTTTTTCTTTCTTTTTAAATATGTGACCCTTGACCACAAAACCTTAAGTAAACCTTAATTTGCAGCAATACATTGCATTATTTGGTCAAAATTATCAGTTTTCTTTTATGCCAAAAATCAATAGGATATTAAGTAAAGATCATGTTCAAAGATCAAAGATCAAGATCTTTTGTAAATATATAAAAACTTAATTTTTGATTAGTAATATGCATTGCTAAGAACTTAATTTGGACAACTTTAAAGGTGATTTTCTCAGTTTTTATTCTTTTATTCATTCATATATTGTCATGTCCTAACAATCCATACATCAATAGAAAGCATATTTATTCAGCTTTTAGATAATATATAAATCTCAATTTAAAAAATAAACACTTATTTTGGTTTTGTGGTTCAGTGTCACATAAATGTTTTGCGGTCCAGTTTAACTTTTACAAGAACATATCGAGTCTGTTCCATAAACATAATTTCAAAAACGTTTAGTCCTAACATTTACACAACCCTGTTAGCCGAGATAGAGCTTTATGGAATACAGATTGTGTCAAATCAGCTTCCAAGAAATAAACAGGAAAAAACAGCTTGCAAAATTCATCAGTTGTGAGACTAATTTAATTTCAGCTGTAAAGCAGCTCTAAAGACAATGGTGTCATTATTCAGTCCAGTAAATACAGTGAACATCTTCATATAATCGGCAACACACACTGAAATGTCGCTTTGGCCTTTTCATGTTTCTCTAACAAAAGTACTTTTCAAAGCCAGCAAGTGAGTGAATTGTGAAAATTGTGTTGTGTTGCATGCTGGGAGCAGCCAGCGCTCATCCAGACGAGCGAGAAGCTCTGATGTCCGAGCTGAAGATCCTCAGTCATCTCGGGCAGCACAAGAACATCGTCAACCTGCTGGGCGCCTGTACACACGGTGGTAAGATGTTTCTAATCATACTGAAGAATCTAATCAACTCTCTAAGCCAGTTTGGACCAGCTAGAAACTGGTCATAGATTTTCCTGCAAGATTTGCTCAGTTTAGGTCATTTTTGTGGCTTGTTTCCAGGTCCCGTGTTGGTGATCACGGAATACTGTTGTCATGGTGATCTTCTGAACTTCCTGCGTAGCAAAGCCGAGAACTTCCTGAACTTCGTCATGATGATTCCAGATCCGGTGATGGATTATAAGAACGTCAACACTGAACGAATGTTTTTCAGAAGGTCTGATTAACAAACATATACATAATAAATTAAGCATTACGGCATCTCAACACATTTCAGCAGATTAAAAGATAAAAGTAGTCTTCTAAAGCCCATAAAAAGATTTTTTTTAGACTCACTATGGTCTTTGCCAGTTAAAGGATAACTGTTGCCAAAATGCAACCTGGGCTGTTTTTTTTTACTGTAAACGAGACAAACTTGTATCTAAAAGCATAATTACGACAAACGAGCCGTTTTTGAGATTGACCGTGATTTAGTTTTGTGGTCAATGGCCGGTGAATGGGAGTACTAGGGGCATACATTTGAGCGCATCAAAATCGATATTTTTACAACACTAAGAAGGCTCGACACACCATGACACTTTGCTCGAAGTATCGCCTGGGTCTTTACACATGAACTCCAGCATTGAGAGCATTATTCGTGTACACACAGTTTACTAAAAAGAAAGGTTTTGAACAACTCACTTTCACTGTTTGAGTTTCCGCTCGCGGCAGTCTTGCCAGTCAAGAGGTGTCGATCTCCGAATGCGAGGATGGATAGCTCCTAAAGCATATTTCCATATGAATGCACGGCTAATTCGTTGTTTTGTCGCAAGTGAAAAACAATATTAAACTTTTAGCTGTAAAAAGAGCCTCATATAAGCCTAATATTTCGTCCTATGGAGTCCATTAATTCGCATTCGGAAATCGACACTTCTTGACTGGCAAGATGGCTGAGAGCGGAAACCCAAACAGTGAAAGTGAGTTGTTCAAAACCTTTCTTTTTAATAAACTCTGTGTACACAAACAATGTTCTCAATGCTGGAGTTCATGTGTAAAGACCCAGGCGATACTTCGAGCAAAGTGTCATGGTGTGTCGAGCCTTCTTAGTGTTGTAAAAATATCGATTTTGATGCGCTCAAAGTTATGCCCCTAGTACTCCCATTCACCGGCCATTGACCACAAAACTAAATCAGGGTCAATCTCAAAAACGGCTCGTTTGTCGTAATTATGCTTTTAGATATAAGTTTGTCTCGTTTACAGTAAAAAAAAACAGCCCAGGTTGCATTTTGGCAACAGTTATCCTTTAAGGACGGGTCACATTCACAAAAAAATTAAAGGAGACACTGTGGACAAAAAAAATCCACTAAATGTCCTAAGTGTTTATTTTCCATTGTCAATAGTGTAGCATTGTAACAAAAAAAACTGTTTTTAGAAAGAAGTCACTGTATCTGTGTGACAAATCTGCAAACTCTGAGTAACAATTGAAATGCGAAATTCCCGATCACATTGATTTGTATTAAAATGACCAGATTTCAAAAGTTAAAATTTCATAAAAATGACCACATCTTTTGAGTTTATATTTAATAATTGAAAATGGACACAACATAGAGTTTGATTGTGTGTGTGTGTGTGTGTGTGTGTGTGTGTGTGTGTGTGTGTGTGTGTGTGTGTTTTTTTTTAAGTGTATGTTCTAATACATTTTTCTTTTCATTATTTGTTTGTTGTGATTGTTTTACTGGTGACAGTGATAGTGGGATTTCCAGCACCTGCTCTGATCATTATCTGGACATGAGACCGGCCTCATCCAGACCCACAAACTCAGCTCTGAGTGAGTCACAAACCGCTGTCCTCAGACAAACGTCATCATAAAACCAGACGCCACAAAATGCTACAAATCTGCAATATTTGAATATCATATTTTGCTTAGAAACAGGTTACGTTATAAAAAGGAAATAAGCTGAGAACTAAGTTGAGAAATAAGTTGTAGTTAACTAAGGTTAAAACCAATTTTAAAAATATTACTAGAAATGAAATAGACTTGTATAAAAATATATAAAATACAAAAATTCAACTTGTTGACCCATGCGTCTATTCTATTTTTGACCTATTCAGCTAGTTGCCAAGGCCGACTTGACGCACTAAAATTATGACAGCATTTTAATAGTAAATAAAATAATTATTATGAGAATAAGATTATGAGAATAAAGTTACAGCATTGTGATAATTAAATCGTAATATTTAGTGAATAAAGTCAGAAGTCCAAAATATTTGAATTAATGTAATCGCATTAGTTTATTCTCATATTGCTAGACTTTATTTGCACAATTTTGACTTTATTATCAAAATATTAAGACTGTAATTAAACAGTTCTGACTTTATTCTACTAATTTTGACTATTTCTAAATATATAAAGTTTATGTATAAGACTTTATTTCTCAAATTAATAAATTATTAATTAATTTAGTCTTTATTTAAGAAATGTATCGAGTTAATAACTTCTAAGACTTTATTTCTCATATTACTTTAACTTTATTCTCATAATTTTGAGTTCACTTCCAAAATATTACAAGTTTAATCAGGTACAAGACTTTATTTCTCATATTGCTATGACTTTGTTCTCATAATATTGACTTTTTTACCAAAATATTGTAAATTAAATCAGGCATTTTCCCTCATATTACTTTGATTTTATTTCCAAAATGTATAAAGCTTATCACATCTAAGTCTTTGTTTCTTGTATTACTTTGATTTGTTCTCATAATTTTGGCTTTATTCCCAAAATATTGCAAGTTTAATCAGGCATGAGACTTTTTCCTCATATTACTTAGATTTTTATTTCCAAAATGTATAAAGCTTATCACATCTAAGTCTTTATTTCTCATATTACTTTGACTTTGTTCTCATAATTTTGACTTATTTCCAAAATATTGCAGGTTTAATCAGGTATAACATTTTATTTCTCGTATTACTTTGATTTTGTTCTCATAATTTTAACTTTTATTTCCAAAATTGCAAGTTTAATTAGGAATAAGACTTTATTTCTCGTATTAATTTGAATTTATCCTCCTAATTTTGACTTTTTTTCCCCTAAAATATATTGAGTTTATCATGTCTAAGACTTTGTTTCTCGCATTACTTTGACTTTATGCTCATAATTTTGACTTTATTCCCAAAATATTGCAAGTTTAATCAGGCTAGGACTTTATTTCTTGTATTACTTTGACTTTATGCTCATAATTTTGACTTTGTCCAAAATATATCAAGTTTAATCAGGTATAAGACTTTATTCTCAAAATATTGAGACTTCTTATGATTTTATAATCTAACATTTTGTTAAACTAAAAAGCTTTTGTATGAAAAACTTAATTTTTTGAGACCACTATGAAAGCTTTCAGCATTTCCTTTTGTTCTGCAGATTCTTCTCCGGACTGTGAAGAGGCTGAGGATTCGTGGCCATTGGACATGGACGACTTACTCAGATTCTCCTATCAGGTGGCACAGGGACTCGACTTCCTCGCTGCTAAAAATGTGAGTCCCTAAAATAAGCAGCCTTTACCAAAAACAATGAGATCTGTGTGAGATCTGGAGGAAGTTATGTTCACAAACAATACATCAGTTAAAAACTCAGCTTCAGTAAATCCAATATTGAATTGGTGTGAATTGGTGTGATTTTTCTCGACAGTGCATCCACAGAGATGTGGCAGCCAGAAACGTCCTCCTCACCAACAGCCGAGTGGCCAAGATCTGTGATTTCGGTCTGGCACGAGACATCATGAACGACTCCAACTATGTAGTCAAAGGAAATGTGAGTGAACAAACATCACAAACACTCCACTGAGATGCCAGCTGACAAAAACATTCCCATTATGTTATGAAAATGTTTCTGAATGTTCAAAACATCCTTTTTTTTTTTGTGTTATATGTTACGGAAACATTTGATTTTATCATTTGGTTAACATTATGGGAACGTTGGTTTTGATTGTTCTCCAAAAACAAGTACACTCTTAAAAATAAATGATTTTTATTGCCATCAGTGGTTCCATGAAGATCCTTGGACATTCATGGAATCTTTCAAATTGAGTCAAAAGAGGACCTTTAGATTTTTAAAATGTTCTTCAAAACGGTTCTTTTGAAAAGTTCTTTGGGGAACCAAAAAAAAGTTCTTTTATGGCATTACTGCAAAAACACATTTGTGGAACATTTATTTATTTTAGTGTAGTTGCATTAAAAAACACTTATGAAAAAATGTTCTAAAAATAATGTTTTTGTGCTAATGTTTTTTGAAACATTACTGGAAGCGCATTTGGTCAACAAAATATGTACTGTGTGTGTATGTTTATGTTTAGGCACGTCTTCCAGTGAAGTGGATGGCTCCAGAGAGTATTTTCGAATGTGTTTACACAGTTCAGAGTGATGTCTGGTCTTACGGGATCATGCTATGGGAGATTTTCTCATTGGGTGAGACTAAAACCCTTATATTATATTGCGGGTCAGTTTCATCTACAGGAATTATCAAGCTTGTTGGAAAGAGTTTTGTTTTATTTTTTCCTTGATGTTTTGGGACTTCTCATTTGGAGTTATGAACATGCATGCAGAGTTTTGACACTAATGCTTACAAAATTTCTATTATGAATGTGGTGTTTGTGGGTCAATTTCAAGGTGCCGTAGAAAGCATTGATACAATGTTTTAAATGGTTCTCTGATATCTACATAGACGGTATATGGCTTAGGTAAGGGCAAAAAATCTCCAGAAACTGTTTTACAAGTCCATTTACAAACCTAGGATTTGTCCCTAGAATGAAATTTGTCTGTTCTTACCTTATTTGGAAGGTTCTTGAATAATAATGAGGAGCTCTGCTCTGATTGGCTGTTTCACAGTGCGGCTCATTTCAATAGCTCACACAGCAGGAAGGAAACACAGAGAGGAATATATATAATAATTGAGCCAGATCTGCTAATAATAAGAGGGGCATTGAAACTTTTTCATTGAAGATTTTATTTTATTTTATTTTATTTTATTTTATTTTATTTTATTTTATTTTATTTTATTTTATTTATTTTATTTTATTTTATTTTATTTTATTCTGAAATACACATTCCAGCCATGAGTCAATTTGACTCATATTTTCACAATCACACCCAGATTAAAATAATAATAATACCAGAGAAAGTGAGATTTTAAATGTGCTTATTTTCCTACAACTTAATACTGTTTATAAAATATAAAAGGGAAATATTTTAAAAGTAGTTGTTAAGTACCATTTTAGAAATCAAATTGTATTATGTTTTTTTTTTTTTTTTTTTTTTTTTTTGTAATGTGTGAAAAGTATTCATGTTAATTTATTTTTTAACATTTTATTTTATTTTATTTATTATTTTGAAATAAACATTCCAGCTGGGGTCAATTTGACTCATATTATCACACTCAGATTGTAATAATACCAGAGCAAGTGAGATTTTTTGGAATGGTTTAAAATGTGGTTTCTCTAGTAGGACACCTGAGCCCAAAGTCTTTATTTTCATTTAAATATTAAATCATTTCAAGTCTCTTCTTGTTTGAAATCTCTATAACAAATGCATTGTTTTCTCTTCATGGAGTAAATGTGTTTGTGTGTGTTTGCAGGTAAGAGCCCATATCCAAACATGCTGGTGGACTCCAAATTTTATAAAATGATCAAATGTGGCTATCAGATGTCCAGACCTGACTTTGCACCTCCAGAGATGTGAGTTGTGTCTAAACTAGCTTTTACTATTATCTCAGTATATTTTCTAAAGTCTATATTTTGTATTGATTTTTATTTACATTTATTTTTATTATTTTAAATATGTTTATAGTTATTTTAATATATTTTTAGTTCAGTTTTAGTTATTTTAGTACAACAGTTAGTTATAGTTGAACTAGTTGAAATAATAATAAATACAATGCTATATATAAGGTTTTAAACATCAGTACTGGAGTCTGTCCAAATCTTTGATCATGTGTAGTTTTATTCTCTTGACATCATGATACATATAAATCTTTCTAGAGACTCAGCACTAAACAAATGACACAAAAAAACACTAAAATGCATGAAAAACAGCATGAGATAATGAGTTCTCATCCACGTCAGCAGTGGCTGATGTTGACTGATTTTCCACGGACAGCTCTGATTCAGATCCTGCGTCTCGTCCCACTTCTGCTGCTTTTTTAGTTGTCCTGCTCAAATGTTCAGTTCTGCGTGTTAAACACATGATCTGACAGCAAGGCTTTAATTTTCCACACATTTCATGCTCATCCTCTCAGCTTATCCTCAAGTCCCTATCTCTACAGTGGCTTCACTTAGCTTCACTATCTCTGTGTGATTATAAGGTTAACAGAGTAACCAATACTATTTTATCTCCCGCTGTTCCACTTTTTGTTTAATAATACTTTGATCTGATTATCATTTAAAGAATCCAAGCAGTATTCACTGAGCATCTCAATTAAGTGCTTCAATGCTTTAAAGCAACTAATAAAACTGTAAAGAGTGAATCTGAAACCTAATAAAAATACTGTGCTTTTTTATGATAATTTTGTTATGAAACTAGAAGTGTGATGATTGCTTCAGTTTTGTGCTGCAGGAAAGTTGTGTTCAAAATACAACGTGACCAAAAAAACAGCAATCAAGTGTTTAGTCACGCTACGCTCAACCCAGTACAAAACCCCTGTTATGAAAAACAGGCCTTTTCACCTCAAAATACAAAGAAAAGTCAGAAATATTGAATTTAGATTTTTAATTTTTTTTAATGTTTTTTTTTTAATTTGAAAGTTTTACTACTTTTTTGTTTGTTTTTCATTTTTATTAGTTTTCAAGTTTTTGTATTACCTTTTATTTCAGTTATTTTAGTACATCAATTGAAACCAAATCAAAATGAGAAATGAAAAAGTTCAAAAGTTCAAAACAGAGGCTAAATTTTCCACATGAAATATATTCCTGATTCTTTCCTTTGGTTTCTGTGGTGAATGTGAATGAGGTTTTGTGACACTAAAGCACAAAAGTTAAATTTCTGATTCATTAGCTGCTATAGGTAAATAACTACAAGAATAACAAAGTACAGTAAACTATTTAACTATTAATGCAACAAAATCATTTTATTATTATTTTTTTTTTATTAAACCATGCCATAACAAATCAAAGCAGCATAACCAAATTATTTATATATATATATATATATATATATATATATATATATATATATATATATAATGTGAATCATACATCATACCTTAACACATTTTGCATTCTAATTGTTCTGCATTTTAATTTTTTGTATTTAAATTTTGCATTTAAATTTTATATTTTCCATTTTATTTTTTTTTATTTGCATTTACATTTTCTGGCATTTTGATTTTGCATTCTAATTTTGCATTTAAACGTTCTTGAATTTTAATTTTGCATTCTAATTTTGTATTTTTTTTCTTGCATTTTAATTTTGCTTTCTATTTTTTTATTTTGCATTTAAATTTTCTTGCATTTCAATTTTGCATTCTAATTTTGTATTTTTTTCTTGCAATTTTAATTTTGCTTTCTCTTTTCTTATTTTGCATTTAAAATTTCTTGCATTTCAATTTTGCATTCTAATTTTGTATTTATTTTTCTTGCATTTTAATTTTGCTTTCTATTTTCTTATTTTGCATTTACATTTTCTTGCATTTTAATTTTGCATTCTAATTTTGTATTTTTTTCTTGCATTTTAATTTTGCTTTCTCTTTTATTATTTTGCATTTAAAATTTCTTGCATTTCAATTTTGCATTCTAATTTTGTATTTTTTTTCTTGCATTTTAATTTTGCTTTCTATTTTCAATCCGTGTATCATTCGTCCTTTCCATTTTCAATTGATAAATGAAAATCAAAAAATGAAAATCTGATTGTTTTTTTTGTTATTTGATTTTGAATCAGAAACGAAAAATGAAAATTATCTTGTTTTTCATATTTTAAAATTTCGTTTTGGATCAAAAATACAAGATTGAAAAGGGTCCACACAACAGAATCTGTTTTTAATATTTAATTGCTGGGTTGTGCGTCACCCTATGGAAGTCAGTTTCCGCCACTGAATAAAAAAATTAATTATATATATATATATATATATATATATAGCCACTCAGAATTGCAAGTTATATAGTCAGAATTGCAAGATATAAAGTCGCAATTGCGCGAAAAAAAGTCAGAATTCTTTTTTATATCGCAATTTTGACTTTTTTTTCGTTCATTTGTGACACTCTGGCAAAGCACAATAGGAAAGGAGATCTTGTCTTGTTAAAACGACATATTATGTCATAAAAATTATATGATTTCCAGTTTTAGAAAACATATGATTACATGTGAGCGAGCTATAGGCGATTGTCCGTGCTGCCTTCGCCACAGTCCTGACAGAAAGGAGGATCTGCACGCTACTGAAGTTATTGAAATACATTGTTTTAAGTATTTAATGTAAAGGTTTCAGTTGTAGCAGCATGTTTATTAGGATTAATCTGTCTACAACCACTGCACTCAGACCCAGAGGATATGACTAACAGCAAATCCAAATACTAACCGAAAAAAAAAGAGAAATGACAAACGATTTGATTGTATTATGATGATGATTATGAGGATTTCTTTCTGTTTTAAAATGGGGAAAACATAAGCCAGAATTGTTCATTTTTTTGTCTTTACTGTCTGTACCATCATGCAGAATCTGATGTACCGCTCTGCAAATTAGTCACAATAACGTTTCTTCATAATGGTTGGCCAATTTCTTGCAAATATACATCTCATATAAAGCGCAACACTGCACTTCTCGGGTGGGCGGATTTCAGAGGAAATAAATATAAATGTCTTCTTTATTTTATGTTCTTCCACAATAACAACACAACGTTATAAAATGCTTCTGTAAAAATACAGGGTGCGCTGTCGCAACGTCTATAGACAGCTTGAAATGTCTACTTCAATAAAACAATAGAAAACAAATTGTGCTCATTTAATTCGTATAAATCCAACAAGAGGTAGTGTACAGTCTTTCTCGTGTGAGTTCATTATCTGTGACCTGTACCATTGTGCTTACACCCAGAGCCAGCACAGCCTATTTCCACAGTGTAAAGCCTGAAATTTAACCCAGAAGAACAACTCGATGCCGCCGCTTGATTCAGCTAAAGATATAATGTAATAATATATAATAAATAGTATATACTTTATATTAGGGGTGGGCATAGATTAATTTTTTTAATCTAGATTAATCTAGATTAAATCTTGGAATTAATCTAGATTAATCTAGATTAAAATGGCTAATTTGAATTCTGCTGAAGGCATTCAGAATATGTGTGCTACCCAAATAATGACTTAAAGTCTTTGAGAATGGATCATAAAGCTCATAAAGCTGTTCTATGATAATTTGTTGATGAAAATAAATTATGTTCAATTAGATGTACTTGTGTTTACTAACTAACTAACACTGAAATTATTTTTTCTCCCTATTAGATTGTGTTTTTTTTTTAACATCAACACCTACCCAGCCCATTAGATGTTACACCGTACTTTTATTTTGACAGGTTGCCGTGAAGTTTCTGTGTCATACAGTATGATATGATGCTAGTTTTCTCAAATGAAACGGTAAAAGTGACACTCACAGCAGTTTGGGAGATTGAGTTTATCTGTTCATGTGAGATGAAAATGCCAAAAATTACCGGGAGCGTCACGTGTGTTTCAGTATGCGTGTAGTAAAAGCTCGTCTCCGCCATGCATACATACAGCTAGGCAAACGGAACATATCGGATTCATATTAAAACGGTCTTTTTGCATTTCAGTTTTCACATACACTAGTCCATATCGCGATTTGAATTAAGTGACTGA
Source organism: Garra rufa (assembly GCF_049309525.1). Lineage (NCBI taxonomy): Eukaryota > Metazoa > Chordata > Actinopteri > Cypriniformes > Cyprinidae > Garra > Garra rufa. The sequence goes on from NC_133376.1 coordinate 10,712,297, forward strand.
CCAACATTTGATTTATGAATCCAAAAACGACGAATTTACGTGGCATTTCGCTATAGTAGATTCGGTTTTTATGAATGGAGGACGATGTGATCCCGTCTGTGTTTTGGCGGAGGAGACATAAACGCGCGACCATATTCTATAGTCTTCGGTATACATCCGCGTTAAACTATCAAGGTGAAAGTCATCATAGCTTGCGTAGTTTAGACCCAGCTCCCAACCCAAATTTGAGAATAGATTAACGGCGATATTTTTTTTATCGCGCGATAAGAGTTTCACGTTAACGCAGCACGTTAACGCCGATAACGGCCCACCACTACTTTATATATAATCAGACTAAGTATCAAGGGCGCCTATGTTAAACAAATATTAAAGCAATAGCTCATTTGTTTTACCCACGAACAAAAATACGAAATAATTATTATAATAATAATAATATATGATTATTAGGCGTATTATATATTTTTTTAATATTTCTTTAATTCTTTCTGCTTTTATTTCGATTTGCAGTTACATCAAACTTAAGTGATCCAAATAAATATTCCAATCGTAGAGTGGATTATTCAGAAAAGTTGATAATCTTAAATGAGATTTTATAATAAAAATAAATAAATAAATAAATAAATAATAGTAATAATAATAATAATAATAATAATAATAATATGATTTGCCTATTATTATTATTTTGTTTTATTTATGACTATAGACATAAGGCGCGACAGCGCACCCTGTATTTTTACAAAAGCATTTTATAACGTTGTGTTGTTATTGTACATAAAAGTACATAAAATAAAGAAGACATTAATATTTATTTCCTCTGTAATCCGCCCACCCGAGAAGTGCAGTGTTGCGCTTTAAATGAGATGTATATTTGCAAGAAATATAGCCAACCATTATGAAGAAACTTTATTTTGACTAATTTGCAGAGCGGTACATTAGACGAACATTTATTCTGCATGATGGTACAGACAGTAAAAACGAAAAATGAACAAAAAATTACGAAAATTCTGGCTTATGTTTTTCCCATTTTTAAAACAGAAGGAAATCATCATAATACATAATACAATCAAATCGTTTGTCATTTCTCTTTATTTCTTTCGGATAGTATTTGGATTTGCTGTTAGTCATATCCTCTGGGTCTGAGTGCAGTGGTTGTAGACAGATTAATCCTAATAAACATGCTGCTACAACTGAAACCATTAGGCTACATTAAATACTTAAAACAGTGTATTTCTATATTCTATATATATTTCATATATTTTCTATAATGGGAAAATCATATCGTTTTTATGACATAATATGTCGTTTTAAGATCTCCTTTCCTATTGTGCTTTGCCAGAAAGTGTCACAAATGAACAGAAACAAAAGTCAGAATTGTGAGATATGAAGTCAATTGCGAGAAAAAAAAAAGTCAGACTTCTGACTTTTTCCCTCATAATTCTGACTTTATATCTCGCAATTATAACTATATAACTTGCAATTCTGAGAAAAAAAGGTCGCAATATTATTATTATTTTTTTATATTCAGTGGCGGAAACGCTTCCATAGGGTGACGCACAACCCAGCAATTAAATATTAAAAACAGATTCTGTTGTGTGGACCCTTTTCAATCTTGTATTTTTGATCCAAAACGAAATTTTTAAATATGAAAAACAAGACAATTTTCATTTTTCGTTTCTGATTCAAAACCAAATAACAAAAAAACCAATCAGATTTTCATTTTTTGATTTTCATTTATCAATTGAAAATGGAAAGGACGAATGATACACGGATTATTTTCTTATTTTGCATTTAAATTTTCTTGCATTTCAATTTTGCATTCTAATTTTGTATTTTTTTCTTGCATTTTAATTTTGCTTTCTCTTTTATTATTTTGCATTTAAATTTTCTTGCATTTTAATTTTGCATTCTAATTTTGTATTTTAATTTTCTTGCATTTTAATTTTGCATTCTTTTTTTATTTTGCATTTAAATTTTCTTGCATTTTAATTTTGCATTCTAATTTTGTATTTGAATTTTCTTGCATTTTAATTTAAAGTCAGAAATATTGAATTTTGATTTTTTTTATTGTTTTAAAAATGTTTCTTGCACCCTGTGTTATTTTAGTGTCATTGAGATAAATGGTAGTTAATTTTCTGTTTTCATTTTAATTTGAAAGGTTTACCACTTTTTTGTTGTTTTATAAAAGTTTTTTTTATGACCTTTTATTTCAGTTTTAGTTATTTTAGTACATCAAGTTGTAACCAAATCAAAATGAGAAATGAAAAAGTTCAAAAGTTCAAAACAGAGGCTTCAATTTCCACATGAAATATATTCCTGTTTTTTTCTTTGGTTTCTGTGGTGAATGTGAATGAGGTTTTGTGACACTAAAGCACATGATGTTATGTTCAGGTACACCATCATGCAGATGTGCTGGAACCTGGAAGCGGCGGAGAGACCCACGTTCAGTAAGATCAGTCAGCTGATCGAGAGGCTGCTGGGAGACACAGTTGATCAGCAGGTACATCACTCATGAGACTTGAATACTACAGCAATCTATCAATATCAACCTTATTTTCCAATGCAGAAGTTAACACACAAGCAGGGTTTGAAATGAACACCTGCCAAATCCAGATAAAAATCAGTTGTGGAGGCAGAGTTGTCGAATCACTAAATTTCTTTGGCAAGTAAATCTGTGCAGATTTAGCACAAATACTGTTCCCTTTTGAAAGCTACAGTCGATGCTGCGCTGCTAAGCGCATTGGGAACGTCTTTAGAAGTGACCAGCTGTGAATATTGTATGTAAAACGTCAATATAATTGACTAAACGGCATTATAGCCTCGATTGGTGACGTCACCGGAGCGCACGCGCACGAGGCTATAAATAGATGAGCCACAGGTGCATCGTCAGGTCTTTTGTCTTCAGAGATCACTCTGTGTGTTGTGTGCGTCGGAAAACTCTCTCTCTTACTCATCCTTGATTTTGTTAGGAGTTAGTTTTACTAAGCAGAACGCAGAAACGTCACTCTTTTTCTCACTTTTCTCTCTTCTTATTTTAAGAGTTTAAAAAGAAGGAAAAGAGCATCATGAGTCAACAAGCAGGTAAGCGTTGTGTTCCTCCATGCTCGCGTCCCATGACCGAGATGGATACACACGATTATTGCTTTGTTTGTTTGGGGGAACAGCACGCGGTCATGGCGATAGAGAAGGGCGGGTGTGAGCATTGCGACCTGTTAACTGTCAAGATGCTTCGCACTCGTCTTAATTATTTCCACTCCGCACCTGCATTGCAATCGTGGGGCTCTCGCATGGATTTGCTTGACGAGCAAGAGACGGGTTCGTCCTTTTCGCTTGCTGCGTCACCAAATCCTGACATTCCTTCTCGTGATCTCGAAGCGCGCTTCGGTGCTTCTTCGGTTCACGGAGGGGATGACATATCTCTTGGTTCATCAGATCGCGAGCCGCCAGCCTCTGAGCGTTCTTCTCGCGATAGAAAATCTGTTGAGGAATTGCTGGAGGTGATCACTCGCGCTGTGGACAGGTTGCAGCTTGACTGGCCAGATGAACAAGAGACCCCCAAACGTAGCAAGCTTGAGGATAGGTTTCTGTCCGGTGGCAGAGGGGAGAAGAAACAAAAACCTCTCCCCTTTTTCGAGGACCTCCATGACGAGCTGTCCAAGTCATGGAGTAAACCATATACCTCTCGTGTCTTTGTGCCATCGACGTCGACATTCTCGGCTATCGTGGGTGCGAAGTCACGAGGATATATGGAGATGCCTCGGGTCGAAGAGACGCTCGCGAGCTATCTCTCACCCGAATCAGCATCGTCTTTAAAGAAACCTACCCTCCCCACTAAACCGTGTAGAACAACTTCGGCTTCGGTGGGAAAAGCTTATCAGGCTGCAGGTCAGGCTGGTGCTGCGCTGCACACAATGGCTGTGTTACAGGCATACCAGGCTGATCTGTTGAAGGATTTGAGTGCGGGCAGTACAATCGACGATGAAGCTTTCACTGAGCTTCGTCGAGCCACAGATTTGTCTCTCCGTGCGACCAAGCAAACGGCTCGTGCCATCGGCCGATCTATGAGCGCTTTAGTCAGCACGGAGAGACATCTATGGTTGAATCTGACAGGAATAAAAGAAAAGGATCGCGTGTTCCTGTTAGATGCCCCCGTTTCTCCCTCTGGACTATTTGGAGACTCGGTTAACACCGTTGTCGAAAGATATAAAGAGGTAAAGAAACACGAGGAAGCGTTTGTTCAGTTTCTTCCTCGCCGCACTCAAGGGGAGGGGCCGTCTGCCACCCAGCCCCGTCCCGGTCCTTCAACATCCAGGGAGGTCAAAAAGCAGAGCGTGGCTCAGCGTGCTCCCCCTCGTAAAGATTGGGGACAGGCTCGCCGCGCTCAACAACCTCCTAAGCCAGATCTCAGGACTATTATCAACAAAAAGAGAAAGTCCTGATGGTCTGGCGCCCAATCTAGTGGGGGTAGCCCCCCGCGGGATGGGGCGCGTTCAACATTTAAAACTCGCCTCTCCCCGATACCCTCACGAAACCTCTCCATCCCCGCCACTTCTCGTGCCTCGGGGGGCAGCGGTTTCCAGAGAAATGTTAGATGTTCCGTCGTTTTCGGCTGTCATTCCGGACGCGGGACATCTAACATCCCCTCAAAAGGAAGTAGTAAAATTAATACCACTCTCAGAGAGTCTGGCAGCGTGGAAACTTCTGCCAGGCATCTCAGAGTGGGTATTAAGCACAGTACAGATAGGATACAGAATCCAGTTCAGTCGTCGTCCTCCGCGTTTCAACGGCGTGGTTTACACTTCCGTGAAACCGGAGCTGATGCACGTACTGTCACAAGAGCTGAAAACTCTTCTGAGCAAGGAGGCCATAGAACATGTTCCTCTTCCAGAAAGAGAGTCAGGCTATTACAGCAGATACTTCCTGGTTCCCAAGAAGGATGGGGGGTTGCGTCCAATCTTAGATCTTCGAGGCTTAAACCGTTCAGTCAAAGCACTCAAGTTCAAGATGTTAACTGTCAAGATGGTCGTGACGCAGATTCAACATTACGATTGGTTCGTCACGATCGATCTAAAAGACGCATATTTTCACATACAAATATTGCCACAACACAGGAAATTCCTGAGGTTCGCTTTAGGGGGCGAAGCGTACCAGTTTCGGGTTCTTCCATTCGGCCTAGCTTTGTCACCCCGCACATACACAAAATGCATGGATGCAGCACTGGCTCCATTACGACTCCAGGGCATTCGCATTTTGAACTACATCGACGACTGGTTAATACTGGCACAATCGCGAGAGTTGGCGCTTCAACACAGAAACATCGTGTTGGCTCATTTAGTTTCTCTAGGGTTGAGACTCAACACCAACAAAAGTGTTCTTTCTCCTGCCCAGAGAACGACTTATCTCGGTATCGTTTGGGATTCGATCACGATGCGGGCACAGCTGTCTCCCGCTCGAATCGAGACCATTCGGCAGACAATGAGCAAAGTCAAGCTAGGTCAAAACCGTACTGTTCTTCAGTACCAAAAAATGTTAGGCTTCATGGCTTCAGCATCCACGGTGATTCCTTTGGGGCTGTTGCACATGAGACCGTTTCAGTTGTGGCTAAAAGCCAGAGGATTTCATCCAAGAGCCAATCCTCAAAGGCAAATAAAAGTGACGCGCCGCGGGCTTCGTACACTAACTCTGTGGTTCAGACCCCGGTTCCTTACCTTGGGTCCCACTCTAGGGGCGCCCTGTCGTCGCAAACTGCTAACGACGGACGCCTCCCTGACGGGCTGGGGAGCGGTCTTACATGGTCGTCCAGCTCAAGGGGAATGGGAGGGTCATCAGCTCGATTGGCACATCAATTGCCTCGAGTTGATGGCTGTATTTCTGGCTCTGAAATACTTTCTCCATCAGTTGAGGGGCTGTCATGTCTTAGTGCGGGTGGACAATACAGCAGCAGTCTCTTATATAAATCACCAGGGAGGTCTGCGCTCACGCAATCTGAACAGATTAGCGAGGCAGATTTTTCTCTGGGCCCAAGGAAAGTTCCTGTCACTCAAGGCAGTTTACATTCCAGGGCACTTGAATGTGGGAGCAGACTTACTGTCCAGACAGACATTACCGATGGGCGAGTGGAAACTCCACCCGGAAGTAGTGAATCTGATATGGACCAGATTTTATCAGGCGGAAGTGGACCTCTTCGCCTCTATACAGACAGCGCAATGTCCCCTTTACTTCTCTCTGAGTCACCCAGCTCCGTTGGGTCTGGATGCGATGGCGCACTCATGGCCCAATATGCGCCTGTATGCGTTTCCTCCAGTCTCTCTGCTCCCGGGGGTTCTAGCCAGAGTTCGCCAGCAAGGTTCTTGCCTCTTATTGATAGCGCCGCGTTGGCCGAACAGAGTATGGTTCTCGGAGATAATATCTCTCCTCGACGGCTCGCCTTGGGCGATTCCGGAGAGGAGGGACCTTCTATCGCAGGCGGGGGGAACGATATTCCATCCCAGGCCCAACCTGTGGAATCTTCATGTTTGGCCCCTGAGGGGAACCAACTGAGGGACACGGGGCTTTCACCTGCCGTTATTGAGACCATCCTAAGTGCTAGGGCTCCCTCCACTAGGAGGATTTATGCCGTTAAATGGGGTATTTTTGAAAGGTGGTGTGCTGCACACAATGTAGATCCAGTTAACTGCCAGATTGCTTCAGTGTTGGACTTCATGCAAGAGAAATTATCATCAGGCATTTGCCCCGCTACTCTTAGGGTATATGTGGCCGCTCTTTCGGCTTGCCACGCCCTAATTGATGGGGAACCGCTTGGGAGGCACCCTCTGCTCTCCCGCTTCCTTCGTGGGGCCAGGAGACTGAGGCCTCCAGTCAAAACCAAGATCCCTTCTTGGGACTTAGCAATAGTCCTTGAGGGTCTGGTTGAAACCCCGTTTGAACCTTTAGAATCAGCGTCTGACAAACTTCTGACTCTTAAAATGGTTTTTCTTATGGCAATAACTTCCTTAAAAAGAATTGGGGATATGCAGGCTCTGTCTATCGCGCCATCCTGCTTAGACTTTGCCCCAGGATTGGTGAAAGTGATTTTGCATCCTCATCCTGATTATCTGCCCAAGGTGCCATTCTCGGCTGTACATCCGGTCATTTTAGAAGCCTTCTGTCCTCCACCGTTCACAACGCCGGAGCAGGAGAATTCTCATAGACTGTGTCCAGTCCGCGCTCTTCAGGCTTACATCCACCGCACTAGCCAGTGGCGTAAGTCGGAGCAACTCTTCGTCTGTTATGGCCCCCATAACAGAGGAGCAGCTGCCACCAAGCAGACCATCTCTCATTGGGTCAGGGATGCTATAGCTCTTGCCTATGAGGCGCGCGGTCAAGCTTCGCCTATAGGCCTTAGGGCTCACTCCACCAGGGGGGTCGCCTCGTCCAATGCGTTGGCAAGGGGTGCTCCCCTACAACAAGTTTGTGATGCGGCAGGCTGGTCCTCTCCGCACACATTCATAAGATTTTATAGCTTGGATGTTCATGCCACTCCGGGCTCTCGCGTCCTTGAGTCGACATCACAAGCTAATGTCTAGGTCTTCCTGCGTTCTTGTGAAACACACCTGCACAACCGTAGGAGTCCAGACATATTCAAGCACGGCGGCGTGGGTATTCTCGTTCCCAATGCGCTTAGCAGCGCAGCATCGACTGTAGCTTTCAAAAGGGAACAATCTCAGGTTACTTGACTGTAACCTTGTTCCCTGAGAAAGCGGAACGAGATGCTGCGCTACTTTGCCGTGCTGAAGATGTCCCAGGACTGCTCTTCAGACAAAATATCCTGACGATGCACCTGTGGCTCATCTATTTATAGCCTCGTGCGCGTGCGCTCCGGTGACGTCACCAATCGAGGCTATAATGCCGTTTAGTCAATTATATTGACGTTTTACATACAATATTCACAGCTGGTCACTTCTAAAGACGTTCCCAATGCGCTTAGCAGCGCAGCATCTCGTTCCGCTTTCTCAGGGAACAAGGTTACAGTCAAGTAACCTGAGATTGAACTCTTGAGTCATCAGGATATATTGAATACAGCCTAACTGTGCTGAATCTGTGCATATATAGCTTACATGTACATACCAGACAAATAACTGCACGAGTCGTGCGACAAAACACCATAGAACCCATTACAATGAGTGATGACAGTAAACTGATGCCTCATTCTATTTCTGACTTACTGACACAAAGTTGAAATGATTTGCAATGCCTGCTTTGTCACATCCAGTGTGGAGGACAGCTGAAAGCTGTTGGTTTATTTTGACCTTTTTTTGTGGCTAGTAGAATCAATGGCCGGTAACTTAAAAATGTAGTAGCCACATTGTCTGGTTAGTAAAAAAGTTTAATTTCTGATTCATTAGCTGCTATAGGTAAATAACTACAGGAATAACAGAGTACAGTAAACTATTTAACTATTTGTGCTTCAAAACCATATCATTTTATTATTATTATTATTATTATTTTTAATTAAACAATATCATAACAAATCAAAGCAGCATAACCAACTAACTTTGAATGGTTACACTGCTCTTATGTTAAAAACATTATTTATTTAGATACATTTTGCATTCTTATTTTTGATGCAGTTTATTTTGCATTCTAATTTTGTGTTCTGCCTTTAAATTTTGCATTTTTAAGTTTGCATTCTGCATTTTAACTTGACATTTTATTTTTTTGTATTTAAATTTTGCATTTCAAATTTTTTTTTGCATTTTAATGTTCTTGCATTTTAATTTTGCATTCTATTTTTTGCATTTTGCATTCCAATTTGGCATCTTAATTTTATTTTATTTTAATTTTGCATTCTAACTTTGTATTTTAATTTTCATGCATTTTAATTTTGCATTTTAATTTTCTTGCATTTGAATTAAGCATTCTATTTTTTGTTGCATTGTAATTTTGCGTTTTGCATTTTAATTTGGCATTTTAATTTTCTTGCATTTTAATTTTGCATTCTTTTTTTCTATTTTACATTTTAATTTTAGAATTTTTAATTTTGCACTTTAATTTTCTTGCATTTTAATTTAGCATTAAAATTTTGTATTTTGCATTTTAATTTTGCATTGTGTTTTTTACATTTTGCATTCTAATTTAGCATTTGAAGTTTCTTGCATTTTAATTTAGCATTCAATTTTTTTGCATTGTAATTTTGCGTTTTGCATTGTAATTTTGCATTTTAATTTTCTTGCATTTTAATTTTGCATTCTATTTTTGTATTTTACATTTTGATTTTATAATTTTTAATTTTGCATTTTAACTTTCTTGCATTTTAATTTTGCATTCTGCATTTTAATGTTGTATTTTGCATTCTAATTTTGTATTTTACTTTTTTAAGTTTGAAATTTCCATTTTAACTTTGCATTCTAATTTTGCATTTTCATTTTGTATTTTGCATTTTACTTTACCATTTTATTTAGCATTTAGCATTTTAATTTTTTTCAGTTTAATTTTTGTATTTTAATTATACATTTTTCTTTTCTTTTCTTTTCTTTTCTTTGCATATGTGACCCTGGACCACAAAACCAGTCATAAGGTTAAATTTTACAAAACTGAGATGTGTACATCATATGAAAGCTCAATAAATAAGCTTTCTATTGATGTGGTTTGTTAGGATAAGACAATATTTGGCCGAGATACATCTATTTGAAAATCAGGAATCTGAGGGTGCAAAAAAATCAAAATACTGAGAAAATCACCTTTAAAGTTCTCCAAATTAAGTTCTTAACAATGCATATTACTATTCAAAAATTACATTTTTATATATTTATAGTAGGAATTTTACAAAAAATCTTCATGGAACATGATCTTTACTTAATTTCCTAATGTTTTTTGGCATAAAAGAAAAATCAATAATTTTGACCCATACAATGTATTTTTGGCTATTGCTACAAATATATCCCAGCGACTTAAGACTGGTTTTGTGGTCCAGGGTCACATATTTCAATTTCAATCCAGTGTTCTGTAAAAATGCCTTTGCAGCAGGGTCAGAAATTAGCTTTTCCATTAAGGGCAATATATGCCCCCTGGAATTTCCAGGGGCATCTTTTACATTCGTGAGGGCAATTTTTAGTATCACCTTATTATACTTATCACCATACTATGTTGTCTTCAATGTCAAATACTTAAATTTTCCAAGTATTTGAATCAATATTTTACACTCTTGTCAATAACAATATTATATTGTTATAATGATTATTAATATTGATATAGAAAACAATATGAAACATTTATATGTTGCCCCTTTGTCTTGAATTTATGGGGCATTTTTGTTCATTTTGATGGCATTTAGATCATGAGATGAAATGTTAAAAATAGAGACTGATATCACTTCAAGTGCAGATAGTGTGCATGCTGTGTTTTTTGACAAAGTAGTTGGCTATCCATATATTTCTTCCATGCATATAGAAAAACCAGGATTAGTTCAAACAGTGCTATTTTGAACACAGTCCAGTCTGAGTGAGTAATGAATAAGTCATATTCATGAATTATTTCCACAGGAGACACAGTACCAAAATGTCCAGTCCGACGCACTCAGTGACCAACAACTCGAGTCATGTGACCCTGTGAAGCATGAAGAGGAGTCATTTGAGACGTCATGTGACCAGGAAGAAGAGGATCAGCCGCTCATGAAACCCAACAACTACCAGTTCTGCTGAGGGCCTAACTAACTAATGCTGGATCTTCTCTCTGAGCATCAACAATAGTTGCACAATCCGTCCACAAACACCTGCATGTGAATGGAGATCAGATCTGTTGTCAGACGTGCTCAACGTGTGATTTTACATGCTCTGCTTTTGTAGTTCTGCTCGCTTCAAATCTCGTAAACAACAGTTGAAGCTTGTTTAATTGAAGCGGTTTCACTTCTCGGCAAAGTCGAAAACCTCCAAACCTCGGATTTGTTTGCCGTCCGACGTGCCTTTTTGGTAAACGGGTGTCTTTTTTGTTACTTGGACTTCTCTGTTGCCAAGGTTGGAAAGCAGCTTGTTCAGCGTTTTAGATGCAAACGCTGCATGTTCCACTTCCACTTTATACTTGATCTGCGTGTCAGACGTATTTCTTCTTTTAAAATCACTGAAAAACTCAAACGCACATAGCTCTTTTTATGCAGCTAAAATAACTGGAAGCAAATGACTCCGGTAGCCTCATACATTCAAGATACAGACACAACCACATTCTTATGGTAAAAATAGTAAAAAAAATAAAATAAAAGTGTATTCACCAAATACAGCCTAATATTTTTTTTCAATTGTCAGTGAAACAGATTGCTATAACTTGGCAATTTATTACTTTTTTTTGCATTCCAATTTTGCTTTTTCATTTTTTTTTAAATTTTGCACTTGCAAGTTATAAATGGCCACATTCTTAGGTTAAAAATAAAGTGTATAAACTATTTACAGCCTACTATTTTTTGTAGTTGTTAGTGAAACTGTGCTATAACTTGGCGTGTTTGGCAAATTATTACTTTTTTTAATTCTAATTTTGCATTTTATTTTTTATTTTTTTTGCATTTACATTTTGTTCTAATTTAGATTTTTTTGCATTTTAATTTTGCATTTTCAAGTTACAAATGGCCCCATTTTTATGTTAAAAATAAAGTGTTTACATCAAATATGGCCTATTTTTTTAAATAGTCAGTGCAACAGTATACTATAACTTAGCACATTTTGCATTTACATTTTTTGCTTTTTAATTTTGATATACAGCCTACTATTTTTTCTAGTTGTTAGTGAAACAATTTGCTATAACTTGGCTTGTTTTGCAATTTATTTATTACATTTTTTTGCATTTTATTTGACATTTTTTGCATTCTAATTTTGCATTTTTTTTTTTTTTTTTTGCATTTTAATTTTGTTTTATTTTGGATTTTATTTAGTTTTTTTTTTTTTTTGCATTTTCGAATTACACATGGCCCCATTTTTACGTAAAAAATAGTGTATACACCAAATATGCCCTACATTTTTCATATAGAGTTCAACAGTATACTATAACTTAGCACATTTTACATTTAATTTTTTTTGCTTTTTAATTTTGCATTGGCAAGTTACAAATTCTTATGTTAAAAATAGTATATACAGCCTATTTTTTTTTAAATAATCATATAAACTTGCCAAGTTTTTTTTATTATTGTTAATGAAACAGTATGCTATAGCTTTTTATTTATTTCTTTATTTGCGTTATAATTTTGCATTATTAATTTTTTAATTTTGCATTTTATTCACATTTTAAATTTGAATTTGCAAGTTACAAACAGCCAAATCTTTATATTAAAAACACCAAATATGGCCTACTTTTTTTTGTGAAACAGTATGCTATAACAGCATGTTTAGTATTTTTTAATTTTTTTGCATTATAATTTAGCATTTTATTTTATTATTTTGTTTTATTTTGCTTTTTTTCTTGCATTTGCAAGTTACAAATAGCCACATTTTTGTTAAAAATAAAGTGTGTACACCAGATGTGGCCTACTACTTTTTTTAATTGTTAACAAAACAGTATGCTATAGCTTTTTATTTATTTATTTATTTGCATTATAATTTTGCATTATTCTTTTTTTTATTTTGCATTTTATTCACATTTTAAATTTGAATTTGCAAGTTACAAATAGCCAAATCTTTATATTAAAAACACCAAATATGCCCTATTTTTTTTTAAACAGTATGCTATAACAGCATGTTTAGTATTTTTTAATTTTTTTGCATTATAATTTAGCATTTTATTTTTTAATTTTTTTTATTTAGCTTTTTTGCATTTTAATTTTGCATTTGCAAGTTACAAATTGCCACGTTCTTATGTTAAAAATAAAGTGTATACACCATATACAAGCAACTATTTTTTTAAATTGTCATGCTATAACAGCATGTTTGATAATTTTTATTTATAAATTTTTTTGCATTATAATTTAGCATTTTATTTTATTATTTTTTGTTTTATTTAGCTTTTTTTCTTGCATTTGCAAATTACAAATAGCCACATTTTTGTTAAAAATTAAGTGTATACACCAAATTTTCTTTAATAAAACGGTATGTCATAACTTGGAATGTTTGGCAGTTTATTTATTTATTACTTTTTTTGCATTCTTTTTCTTTTTCTTTGTTTTTTTGCAGTTTAATTTTGCATTTGCAAGTTCCAAATAGCCACATATTTACGTAAACAGTATGCTATAACTTGGAATGTTTATCATTTTCTTTATTTAATAATTTTTATTTTATTTTTGGGGGGGGATTTTATTTTTTTTTTTTTAATTTTGCATTTGCAAGTTACAAATAGCTAAATTTTTACATTAAAAATAAAGTTTTTACACCAAATGTTTTTTTAAGTCAGTGCAACAGTATACTATAACTTTTTTGCATTTTCATTTTACAAATGGCCATGTTCTTATGTTAAATATATACACCATAAACGCTCTACAATTTTTTTAAAGAGTCAATGCAACAGTATGCCATAACTTAGCATATTTTTTTGCATTTTATTTAATTTTTTTTTCATTTGAATTTTGCATTTACAATGTAATTTAGCATTTTATTTTATTTGCATTTCATTGCATTTAAAAAAAAAAATCCATTTCAATTTATTTTGCGCTTTCATTTTGCATTTCAACTCACCGCCACACGTAACTCACCCGTAACCGACGTCAACAGGGGTTGAGTTTGGCGCGGGCTCTTACTAATTGCACGGCCGAAGCTAATCAGTGCAGGTCAGAGGACAGAAATCAAATCATTCTGTCAGTTTGTCTCCTGCTCCAGTTCTTAGTCAATCCCTGTAGGCAAACACAGTATTTTATTGCTTCCCGCAGTGATTACGGTCATTTGGAGCGATAGCGTGAGGTCAGCCCAGGTTTGGAGGACAGATTCACGTCTCCAACGGGTGAAATATTGACATGCTGTTGGTGCAATAATGCTTCGGCCGATCGTTGTCTTATTTCTTCAGATAACTGAGGGTCAAAGGTAAAATGCGTTCTCGTAACCACTGGAGCAATGATTGCACAGAAACCACTTCAGGAAGAAAAACTAACCATTTGTTTTTTCTGTCATGTAAAATGAAAGGTAGACAGTTTCATTTCAGTTTAATGTGCGTATTTACACTTGATTATTTTGATTGTGCGGGAAATAGCAGAAATGTTAGCTAGTGTAAGCTGGATGTTGTTTTTATGTGGTTTCATAACTGTTTGCTGTCAAGCATCAGACACTGCCAGAGTAACTCTTAAGTTGCTTAAAATGTGATTAACCTGATGTTTTTCTTCTCAAAGCACAAACTGCCATATGTTGTAATATGTTTCTATTACATCCTTATTTACATTTATTCTTATTCAAAACAGTTTTTATGGTTCAAAGTTCAATGATGTGAGGTTTAATCATTCTAATAGCGTGTTTATGTGTGTGTCATAATGAGTTCTGCACCTTTGATATCTACACATCTGTATATTTTAGTTTTATTACAGAACTTGCTACTGAAAGCTACTAATAAACCACGGAAATGTCCTGTGATCTTGTTCTTATCGCTGAAAATTCAGTTTATTGGGGCGACTGTGAGGTCAATCCATGTCAAACACAAACTTATATTTGAGTCCGTGCACATTATGTGTTATAAAACAGATCAAAATGCGCTAAGAAGAAATACTTCAACGTGTTTAAACTCTTTCTACGCACGAAAAAGCCATCAAAGTAAGAAACTAAAATAAATACTGTCGGTTTTTTCCATCTGTAGTTTCACTTTTCTGTCGGCAATAAATTCTTCTTATTTACAGTCATAAACATGTCAGGTCAAGATACAACGTTTGAGACACACAAGGAAAATGAACCCGCAGGCAATGAACCTGTTCTTTACACAGAAGTAGATGTTCACACTGCTCTTTTTTGTATAACGTAAGCAAATGGTAATTTAAAGGGATAGTTCAGACAAAAATTAAAGTTACTTCATTAATTATTTACTATCAAGTCTATACTTCTAGGTGTATATGTCTTTATTCTTTCAGATAAATACAACTGGAGTTATATTAAAAAATACCCTGGCTCTTTCAAGCGTTATAATGACAATAAATGGGTGTTGAGATTTTGAAGTTCAATAAAGTGTGTCCATCTATCATAAAAAGTACTCCACACGGCTCCAGAGGGTTGATAACGGCTTTCTGAATTGAATTGATGTGTTTTTATAAGAAAAATATCCATATTTAAAACGTTATCATCTGTAATCTCTAGCTTTATAATGACAGTGAATGGGTGCTGAGATTTTAAAGTCCAATAACGTGTATCGATCCTTTATAAAAAGTACTCCACATGGCTCCAGGGGGTTAATAAAGGCCTTCTGAATTGAATCGATGTGTTTTTATAGGAAACATAACCATATTTAAGATTTTATCAACCGTAATCTCTAGTTTTACAATGTCAGTGAATGGCTGTTGAGATTTTGAAGTCCAATAAAGTGTATCCATCCATTATAAAAAGTGCTCCACATGGCTCAGTGGGGTTAACAAAGGCCTTCTAATGCGAATTGATGTTTTTTGTAAGAAAATATTCATATTTAAAACTTTATCAACCGTAATCTCTAGCTTTATAATGACAGTGAATGGGTGTTAAGATTTTGAAGTCCAATAAAGTGCATCCATCCATCATACAAAGTACTCCACACAGCTCCAGGGGGGTTAATAAAGCCCTTCTGAAGTGAATTGATGTGTTTTTGTTAGAACAATATCCATATTTAAAACTTTAATCAACCGTAATCTCTAGCTTTATAATGGCAGTGAATGGGTGCTGAGATTTTGAAGTCCAATAAAGTGTGTCCATTCATTATAAAAATGCTCCACACAGCTCAGAGGGGTTAATAAAGGCCTTCTGAAGCGAACTGATGTTTTTTGTAAGAAAAATAGCCATATTTAAAACTATATCAACTGTAATCTCTAGCTTTATAATGACAGAGAATGGGTGTTAAGATTTTGAAGTCCAATAAAGTGCATCCATCCATCATACAAAGTACTCCACACAGCTCCAGGGGGTTAATAAAGGCCTTCTGAAGTGAATTGATGTGTTTTTGTTAGAACAAAATCCATATTTAAAACTTTAATCAACCGTAATCTCTAGCTTTATAATGGCAGTGAATGGGTGCTGAGATTTTGAAGTCCAATAAAGTGTGTCCATTCATTATAAAAATGCTCCACACAGCTCAGAGGGGTTAATAAAGGCCTTCTGAAGCGAATTGATGTTTTTTGTAAGAAAAATAGCCATATTTAAAACTTTATCAACTGTAATCTCTAGCTTTATAATGGCAGTGAAATCCATCCATTATAAAAAGTACTCCACACAGATTAGAGGGGTTAATAAAGGCCTTCAAAGATGGCTTGAGGTGCGTAAATCATGGGGTGGTTTTCATTTTTTGGTGAACTATCCCTTTAAACAGACTTTCAAGCTTTAACCCCCGGTTTCACAGACAAGGCTTAAGCCTAGTCCTAGACTAAAATGTAAGTCTGAGCTGTTTCAACTGAAACAAAATTGCACTGATTGATCTTAAAATATATCAGTGCCTTTGTTTTGTCTCAAGATGCACACCTGTAATGTTTTTTTCCAAGCATGTTTATAAAAATGACTTAAATGTCCTAATTGAACTATGGCCTAATCCTGGTTTAGTCTAAGCCCTGTCTGTGAAACCGGGCCTTAAAGAAAATTTTAAGACAAAATCTAAGATTTATGTATTTGCATTGCATATTGCACAGATTTATCAAACCAATAATCTTAATCTGATGCATATTTGTTGATCATACAGCAATGAAACTGTTTAAAAAAAAACTGTTTTTATTATTAACTACTTGCATCTGTTTGATTTTATTTAAATACTCATTTTTAAAATGAATTTATTTTTTAATTGCTTGGTATCAGCATAAATTTGTTCACAGTGAAAACAATAAAAAAATTGCAATTATATGCTGTTTATTAGTTTGTTAAAATGGAGGGAAATTTTGTGTGCAATTCAAATACACAAATCATAAGTTAATTTCTTTAGAGTTGTGTGCTATATTCCAGGTCTTCTGAAATCATATGACGTGTTCATGAACAAAAAAAAAGGAACATTAAAATGCTTTAAAAACATTCTGTGCTCCACAGATTAAACAACAGCATGAAGGTGAATAAATGACAACAGTGTTTATTTTTGCATGAATTATTCCCATCATCTGAAGTGCTTTCAGGATCTGAAACAACCTTGTAGTTTCTGTTAGTCTCCACACCATCTCTAAAATAAAATAAAAAAATTATTTTTTAATGAAACTTTAAAATTGACAGTTGAGGTCAAAAGTTTACATCCCCATTTCAGAATTTACAAAATGTTAATTATTTTTTACCAAAATAAGAGACACGTCTTCATTCTGTTCAAAAGTTTTCACCCCCTGAAACTTAATGTGTGTTTCCTTCTGAAGCATCAATAAGCATTTGAACCTTCTGTAATAGCTGCATATGAGTCTCTCAGTTGTCCTCAGTGTGAAAAGATGGATCTCAAAACCATACAGTCATTGTTGGAAAGGATGCAAATACACAAAAATGCTGAAAAACCTAAGATTTTGTGGGACCTGAAGGATTTTTCTGAAGAACAGCAGGCAGTTTGACTGTTCAGGACAAACAAGAGACTTGTGAACAACTATCACCAAACAAAAAACACAGCTGTGGATCATTCAGATAACAACAGTATATGTAAAGTTTTGAACAGGGTCATTTTTTATAAATTAGACTATTATTTTCTCTTGTGGACTATATGTAAATGTAATTGTTTATTTAAATATCTTATTCAGGTCAGTACTAAATAAACAATAACATGCATTATTTTGCTAAAATAATGAACATTTTGCAGATTCTGAAAGAGGAACGTAAACTTTTGACCTCAACTGTGAAACTAAATAAAAAATATATAAACATAAATAAAAACATTAAACAAAAATGAACATTAAATTAAATAAAAAATAATTCAAATTTAAATTTAAAAAATATAAATAAAAATAAAAATGTAAAAATAATACTTATACAGTCATGGTCAAAATTATTGGCTCCCTTGGTAGTGGTTGGATCTTTCATCAGGACAATGATCCAACAACAACCCCATCAAAATCAACACAAAAATGTTTCACTGAGCACAAAATTAATCTTCTGCCATGGGCGTCCCACTTTCTAAAGGATCTGGAGTGATTCTGTATGAATGAATGGTCTCTGATCTCTAGTCAGGTGTTTTCCAAACTCATCAGGCATTATAGGAAAAAACTCAGAGCTGTTGTCTTGTGAAAAGGACATTGCAATAATATCATCAATCGGCCATATTGGCAGCACTGAACGTATACAATGCCACTGAACCAAACAAAACGCACATATTTTGCTGATTACTGCTGCCGAAAATGGTCAATTATTGTGATGTTTGGGCTTTACTAATCAGTCAGACCAGGAAAAACATTCGGAGTAATACAGACTGCCAAAAATGAAAACAAATCAAGAAGAGGAGTGCAAAAAACTGTCTGAGGAACAAAAGGCGGTTGTGGTTGGCCAAACTGAACCAGGATTTTCAGGGCAAGAATCTTGACAACATTTGTGTTTGTTCTTATCATTTCCAGTCAGGTAGGCAAAATATTAAGCTAATATCTTAATTAATACTGCTTGTAGGTAACATAACATTATCTTTACCACCTATTTACTTTAGTTTGTCAAAATATTGTACCCTTTCCAGCTTACTAAGTCCTTCTCTATATGATTTAGCAGCTTCCACAAGTATTTTCCATGGTTTAGCAGAACAACGTATTCAGTAGTACATTAACAGTGAAATCCATGCTGTTGTCTACATCCGAGTATCTCCAATATGGCCGTGCATCCGGGTAACTGACAAAATTCCCCCTTTCCAATGTTTTACTTCATTGATAGATTAGAATTTTGTGATTTTTTTAATTAAAGATTAAAAGCATAAACAATCAAGTTTTATTTTTATAGCCTTTGCTCATATTTACCAAGTGTGCCAATAATTGTGACCATGACTGTATATATATATATATTAAAAAAAGCTGAAATGAAATCACACTCTGTGTTTTTCCAGGCACATTTTTACTTTTCTTTTTTTAAAAACTGAAGTAAACCTGCTTATAACGGATCCCTGAGTCAGACGAGCATCACTTCCTCGAACACGACTCCATCTGAGTGTTTGTCCAGTCCTCCGTCAGCCGCTTCCTCCTCCACTTCCTGCGGGTCTGAGTTGATTTGTGCGACTCCCAGCCTGTAGAGGGCGTCTCTGATCATCACCACCTCTCCTGGCTGACAGGCGCTCAGCACCTCTGTGATCTGTTGATTTACAATGTCTCTGCTGCTCAGGAAGTCCAGCAGGCGGTTATAGAGGTAGTAATACGCTGCGTTATCGAACACGAGAGCTTTACGCCGAACCGCCGTCACGCTGCTGCTGTCGTTGATGCTGGTTTCAGCCTCGGGTTCGTCACAGATGTCTGCGACAGTGCTGGTGTACGGCTCCAGCTCTTTGCAGAGGGTGATGGAGTGGTGGGCGTCATGGAGGGCGTTGGGTCTGTCAGGTCGCACCATCCAGCGAGAGGCAGATTTGGTGAGCGGGTGCAGATGAGGGTTGGACTCGGTCGCTGTCAGATCCAGACTGTACGGCTGGTCCTGAAGCTCTGAGCAGGAGACATACTGAAAGAGGGGAGGAGACAGATGTGATTGACATGTTCAACGGCCAATCAGGGGTTTCAAAATCTGTGCACAAGTTTACT
The DNA here is from genome assembly GCF_049309525.1 of Garra rufa. Taxonomy (NCBI): domain Eukaryota; kingdom Metazoa; phylum Chordata; class Actinopteri; order Cypriniformes; family Cyprinidae; genus Garra; species Garra rufa. The sequence goes on from NC_133376.1 coordinate 10,732,047, forward strand.
AAATTGAAAATTTTGCATGAGGTGTACTACTCAAGGAATATATTCATACAATTTTTATTTGTAAAGCACTTTTCACAGTAAATAACATCTCAAAGTAGCTTTTCAGAAATAAATTGACCAATTTGTGAGATTTTAATATTCTTTTTGGAGTTGTCATTATAAATGTGTTGTGCAGGAAGAGATTCTTAAAGATGCAGCTAAAGCCTCTCCAAAAACTGCATTTTATTTGTATATGTGTTAATATTATATTATGTTAATGTCTGTGTGCAAGGTTATTATAGTTAACCAACTAAAACTAAACCATAATTTTGTTTACTAAGTAAAACCATTAAAAAAATCATCACTTGAAATTAATTAAACTTAAATTTAATTAAATATAAAAAGTGTAAACTTTTTTGCACTAAAATAAGTAGAACTTAAATAAAAAATAGCAAAAACAGACATTAAAAAATAAAACGCAACAAAATGACCAAAAGTCTAACTAAAATGAAAATGAAAAGGGAAAATAAAAAAATCTAAATATAAAAAGAAATATGTATAATAGCAGCTTAATGATACAAAATTACAAAAAAACATGATTCTTGAAAATTGACTAAAAGTTACAAGGAAAAAAAAAAAATTAAATATACAAAAACTGCAATTTCAGCTCAATGATACAAAAAAACTGATTCTTGAAAATTGACAAACTAAAACCATCACTTTAATTTAAGTTAAATATAAAAAGCTTAAACATATTATTGTATGTACTAAACTACCTAAAACTGAAATAAAAATAAATAAAAACTACATACACATTAAAAAATAAACAACAAAATGACTAAAACTCTAACTAAAATGAAAATGAAAAGGGGAAAAAAATTATAAAAAACAATGATACAAAAACAAAAATCAAAAAATTCTTGAAAATTGACTAAAACCATAAAAAATCACTTGAAATAAATTCAACTTTAATTTGAATTAAATATAAAAAGGTTAAACTAGTTTTATTTAATTTAACTAAAACTGAAATAAATTTGAAAAAATAAAACAACAAACTTAATAAAACTCTAACTAAAATTAAAACGAGAAGGGGGGAGGGGAATAAAATATAAAAACTATAATAGCAGCTCAAAAAAAAAAAGATTCTTAAAAATTGGCTAAAACCAAAACTAAAAATCATCACTCAAAATAAATATAACTTTAATTTAAATTAAATATGAAAATGCTTAAACTTATTTTATGCTTTTCTAAAATAACTAATACTAAAATAAATCGTTTTCTACAAAGACAAATAAAAAAAAATAAAACAGCAAAATTACTAAAACTAACTAAAATGAAAAGGGAAAATACAAAATAAAAATAACATTGATTTTCTGACTATAAACATTTATATATTTGTAATAAAGTAATTTTTTGTGGTTTTGTAATTTTGTTTTAAATACATACAATTTTATCATTTTTAATTATATTTTATTTTGTTTTAGTTATTTTATAAAATAATCAGTAACTGAAATTAATATATTACGTTCAGTTACTGTTTATTTTATTTAACATAACTTTTTTTAAAAAGTTTCAAAAGTTTTGTAACAAAAGAGCGTGATAAGTTATGACTGTTTTGGAGCAATTCATACATGGGCTTTTGTGAAATATGTAAATGCAACAAAAAATTGTGTGTGATCTCTCACCTGTGGTGGTGTTGTAGGGTCAGAGAAACATCCCTGATTTCTCCCCCACATCTGTGAGGCCAGTTCAGGATATAATACATCAGTGCAGAGCGCCACCTTCTGAGCACAATCCGCCACATACACCGGTGGCCAAAACCGGGACGAAACCAGCAGATCCACATGATCTCGAGCACTTTCTCTGCGGACGATATACTTGGATCCACACACAACCTGCAGAGATCAGACACATCAGCTCATCTGATCAGAAAACAAATAATCAACATAGAGCTGTGCTTCAGTGAGTCTGGTACCTGATGAGGACACACTTTACTGACTCTGCCTGCTGTCACGAGCGCGTCAGGCCGTTGTGCCGTCCACAGGCCGTTCTGTGTGTTTGAATACAACAAAGACACAGATGCCAGCAGCTTGTCCTGTCAAACGAGACCAGCAGTCATTTTTATAACTATTTAGGAATATTTTGAGTCATTCAACTTAAAGGATTAGTTCACTTCCGGGATAAAAAAAAAAAATGTAATTTAAAAATTATTGTTTATTTAGTACTGATCTGAATAAGATATTTCACATAAAAGACGTTTACATATAGTCCACAAGAAAAAATAATAGTTGAATTCATAAAAATGACCCTGTTCAAAAGTTTACATACACTTCATTCTTAATACTGTGTTGTTACCTGAATGATTCACAGCCGTGTTTTTTGTTTAGTGATAGTTGTTCATTAGTCCCTTGTTTGTCCTGAACAGTTAAACTGCCTGCTGTTCTTCAGAAAAATCCTTCCGGTCCCAGAAATTCTTTGGTTTTTCAGCATTTTTGTGTTTTTGAACTCTTTCCAACAATGACTGTATGATTTTGAGATCCATCTTCTTACACTGAGGGACTCATATGCAACTATTACAGAAGGTTCGAACGCTCACTGATGCTTCAGAAGGAAACACGATGCATTGAGAGCCAGGAGTGAAAACTTTTGAACAGAATTAAGATGTGTACATTTTTCTTATTTTGCCTAAGTATCATATTTTTGTCATTTATTACTGCCCTTCAGAAGCTACAGAAGATACTTAGATGTTTCTCAGAAGACAAAATAAGTTACATTTACCCTGATCTTCAAATTCAAACAGTTTTCACCCATGGCTCTTCATGCATCGTTTTTCTTTCTGAAGCTTCAGTGAGTGTTTGAACCTTCTGTAATAGTTTCATATGAGTCCCTCAGTTGTCCTCAGTGTGAAAAGATGGATCTCAAAATGATACAGTCATTGTTGAAAAGGGTTCAAATACACAGTTGTGGATCATTCAGGCAACAACACATTATGAGGATTAGGTGTATGTAAACTTTTGAACGGGGTCATTTTTATAAATTCAACTATTATTTTCTCTTGTGGACTATATGTACAGTCGTGGCCAAAAGTTTTGAGAATTACATAAATATTGGAAAAAGTTGCTGCTTAAGGTTTTATAATAGCAATTTGCATATACTCCAGAATGCTATGAAGAGTGATCAGATGAATTGCATAGTCCTTCTTTGCCATGAAAATTAGATTAATCCCGAAAAAAAACTTTCCACTGCATTGTTAAGAAGACTTCAGGGCGTCCAAGAAAGTCTAGCAAGCGCCAGGATTGTCTCCTAAAGAGGTTTCAGCTGCGGGATCGGAGTCCCACCAGTGCAGGGCTTGCTCAGGAATGGCAGCAGGCAGGTGTGAGCGCATCTGCACGCACAGTGAGGCCAAGACTTTTGGAAGATGGCCTGGTGTCAAGAAGGGCAGCAAAGAAGCCACTTCTCTCCAAAAAAAAACATCAGGGACAGATTGATCTTCTGCAAAAAGTATGGCGAATGGACTGCTGAGGACTGGGGCAAAGTCATATTCTCCGATGAAGCCTCTTTCCGATTGTTTGGGGCATCTGGAAAAAGGCTTGTCCGGAGAAGAAAAGGTGAGCGCTACCATCAGTCCTGTGTCATGCCAACAGTAAAGCATCCTGAGACCATTCGTGTGTGGGGTTGCTTCTCATCCAAGGGAGTGGGCTCACTCACAATTTTGCCCAAAAACACAGCCATGAATAAAGAATGGTACCAAAACACCCTCCAACAGCAACTTCTTCCAACAATCCAACAACAGTTTGGTGAAGAACAATCCATTTTCCAGCACGATGGAGCACCGTGCCATAAGGCAAAAGTGATAACTAAGTGGCTCGGGGACCAAAACGTTGACATTTTGGGTCCATGGCCTGGAAACTCCCCAGATCTTAAAACTTGTGGTCAATCCTCAAGAGGCGGGTGGACAAACAAAAACCCACTAATTCTGACAAACTCCAAGAAGTGATTATGAAAGAATGGGTTGCTATCAGTCAGGATTTGGCCCAGAAGTTGATTGAGAGCATGCCCAGTCGAATTGCAGAGGTCCTGAAAAAGAAGGGCCAACACTGCAAATACTGACTCTTTGCATAAATTTCATGTAATTGTCGATAAAAGCCTTTGAAACGTATGAAGTGCTTGTAATTATATTTCAGTACATCACAGAAACAACTGAAACAAAGATCTAAAAGCAATTTAGCAGCAAACTTTGTGAAAACTAACATTTGTGTCATTCTCAAAACTTTTGGCCACGACTTTAAATGTCTTTTATGTAAAATATCTTGTTCAGGTCAGTACTAAATAAAAAATTACATTTTGTATGATCCCTCTTATTTTGGTAAAATAATTAACATTTTGCTGATTCTGAGTGTATGAAAACTATTGACCTCAACTGTATATACTTTTTGTTTTGTTTTTTAAGAAAATGACTGATCGTTTCGCTAGATACGACCCTTATTCCTCGGCTGGGATTGTGTAGAGCCCTTTGAAGTTGCATTGAAACTGCAATTTGGACCTTCAACTCATTGATCCCAATTGAAGTCCACTATATGGAGAAAAATCCTGGAATGTTTTCCTCAAAAACCCTCATTTCTTTTTTGACTAAAGAAAGAGAGACATGAACATCTTAGGTGACATGGGGGTGAGTAAACAATCAGGAAATTTTTATTCTGGAAGTGAACTAATCCTTTAAAGTGTGTGTGTGTGTGTGTGTGTGTTTTGCTGTGTACTTTATCAGTGTCTGCAGCAGCAGGAGTCCCACATTTCTCCAACACATCTCTGAGCTCATCTTCACTGTGCAAATCCATCTGATCTGGAATCAGATGACCCTCGTGTATCAGACGCACCAGAACAGATGGGTCCCCTAAAACAAACACACACACACACACACACACACACACACACACACACACACACACACACACACACACACACACACACACACACACACACAGTTGTGATGTAAAATGTGAAAAAAATGCTGAAATTGAGCATTAAAGTACCAGGTCAGCTTTACAATAAAGAAAAGTTTTAAAGAAATTGGTAAGTAAAGTCGTTATTTTTGTTTTCTTTGTGCACAAAAAGTATTCTCGTAGCTTCATAACATTACAGTTGAACCACTGATGTCACATGGATGATTTTAACGTTGCCCTTACTACCTTTCTGGGCCATGAACGCGTCAGTTGCATTGCTGTCTATGCAGGGTCAGAAAGCTCTCGGATTTCAACAAAAATATCTTAATTTGTGTTTTGAAGACAGGTTTGGAACGACATGAGGGCGAGTAATTAATGACAATTTTCTTTTTATAAAAATTGGAGAGTCATCTCAGTACCTGTGATTTGTGTGTCAGACGTGATTTTGTCTTTCTCTGTGTTGATGACAGCGGTGTTTCTCATGAGAGGAGGGATGAACGGGGCGATGATGGAGGCATCAAAGCGTGTGATGGGAAAGCTGGAGGGAAACGCTGCCTGTTCCAGCGCCTCGTTCTCCATCGTCAGCCAAAACTCGTCAACGTGAACCTCATCTGTCGCCTGGAAATCAGGCCACGTGAACTACAGAGAGAGACCAACAGAGTTGCTGTGCTATAATACTCAATAACGACACAATGTTTGAAACAATGAAACCATTTTTTTTTTTTTTAATTACCTGTTATATTTAAAAAAAATATGTAAAATACTTAAATAATTTTGTTACTTGAAAACATTTTATTGAATTGAACTTTGATATAGTAAAATAACTAAAACTAAACATGTATAAAATATATATAGACAAATTTGTATTTATGTTTTTATTTACTTACTTATTTATATATTTATATTTAGCTTTGTTTAATTTTTCATCTACTATTTTTACTTCATTTCAGCTTTTTTTCAAATGATTAAAAAATGTTTGAAACATTTTTATATTTTAATTCTGTTACATTAAAAAAAGATATATAGATTTAAAAGAAAATATTTAAAAAGAACCTTCTAATTTAAAATTGAAAACTACTGAATTGAATTTGATCAACTAAAATAACTCAAATTAAAATGTATATAGACATAAAAAACCCTAAGAATATTGCAAAAAAAAAAAAAAAAAAAATATGACTAAGTAAAAATAGAACAGAAAATACAAGAAAAACATTCAAATATAAATAAAAACTCTAACAATATCACTCATTGGCGTCACCTCCACGTTTTTGAGCAGTAACACGTTGTTGGAGTTGCGTTGTGCGATCTCCAGCTTGGGAGCGATGCCGCACACACCACAGATCATGTCGTTATAGTCTCGAACCGTCAGACACTCGAACGCCCAGTAACCGCTGCAGAACAGATCCTGAACATGTGACAGCTGATCCGAGCTCAACGCGCCGTCTGAACCACACACAGAGAGACACGTTAACCTCACGCATATAACCTCACTTTCAGCATATAAGAGATGAGGATGAGGATGATGAAGCACCTGTGAGCATTAGTGAGTGTTTGATGATACTGAGAGCGGCATGTGCGGGTTCATCGCCCAGTCTGAGCTCATGTCTCATCTTAAAGAACAAATCCAGCGTCACCAGCAGCTTATTACCCACGTTAAACAGACCTGACAAAAACAAACACACACAAATTCAACATGCCGCATTCTCGGTGTAGTACTGACACACTATTACAGTTTTATTGTGAAGTTTTGTGAGTTTTTTATTTAAATTTGAACGTTTTACTAATTTGTAATTTTTTAAATATATTTTAAGTCTAAGTTTTTTTTTATTAATTTTGTATTTGAATTAGCTTTTATTTCCATATTTCCAATTTTATTAGTTTTTTTAAAGTCTATACAATTTTTATAATTTTATTTTTAATTACTTTTTTATATTTTTCATTTTTATTTTAATTTTAATTTTAGTTACAATTGTAGTAATTATTTGTTTTTGTCATTTTAAAAAGCTTTTTCTTTTTAATGTCTATTTAGTTTTTTGTTTTTTATTTTTTATTTTTCATTAGTTCTTATTTTCAGATTTTCGGTTTTTAGTTTTTTAATTAATATTTAAAGTTTTAGTAATTTTGTTGTCTGTCATTTTTAATATATTTTTCAAATGTCAGTAGTTTTTTATTTTTATTTACATATTTCCCTGTTAGTTATTTCAAGTTAATGTTATTATTATTTGTGTTTTTATGTCATTTTTATTAGCACTTGTTTTTTTAAATGTCTACAGTTTTTTATAATTTTTATTTTACTTTTAATTATTTTTATTTTCATATTTTGTTTTTTTATTTATATTTTTAAGTTTTAGTAATTTGTTGCGTTCGTCATTTTTCATATTTTTTTTAAAAATGTATTTAGCTCTTTTTCTTATGTCTATAGATATAATTTTTGTTAATTTTTATTCCAGTTTCAGTTATCTTAGTACATCAAGATAAGTTAAAAATGAAAAATGTTGGCTTGGTAAACAACTAAAATAAAATACATTGAATTATTTTATTTTATTTCAATTAACACTTATTTCAAGTTTTAGTAATTTTGTTATGTGCTTTTTGTAATTTTATTATTATTTGTTAAATATGTCTATATAGTTTTTTACAAACAGTTTCAGTTTTAATAATTTAGAGAAATGTAGCCTTGGCAAATAATTGAAATTAAATAAGTTTTTTTATATACTTTATTTTATTTTTGTTACATTTTATTGATATAAAAGTATATTAAAAAGTACCACCATGGCAGAGCAACCATTTAAAAAGTATCTTTGCTACCAACCTTTCCACAGCAAAACAAACAGTGTTCCAACCAATCAGCGTCAGGGGTTTGGCGTTGTGGACTTTCGTACTGGTGCAGGGATGTGAGGGAGGCGGAGCGAAAGTCCACAACACCAAACCCCTGACGGTGATTGGTTGGAATACTGTTTGTTTTTCTGTGGAATCGTTGGTAGCACCAATTGTTTTTTTTGTCATATCTCGGACCCTAGGCTGACCAGAGAGACGCGTTTTTTTTACAGTCGATTTATGGGGCAGCGAGCGGATTGTGAAGAAAGGTCAGCTGAATTTGACACTTTATGTTTCAGGCTTGAAATAGCTGATACAACCTTTAAAAGTATATTTAACACCGGATTTAATGACAAATTTACATTGTGTGTGTTTGTGTGTGTTTTTTACCCGGGTGTAGATCTGTGAAGCTGTGTATGGTCAGACACTGGAGATTCGTACAGACTTTCAGCTGTAGTGTGACGGGACGAATCAAGTGCTCTGTCAACAGCCAGCATTCCTCCAACCCCGCAAGTGAACTAAACACCACAAAACAACAACACAACATTTACATCTCCATATGAGAACATGTTGGTTTTGTGTGATCAGGTTGTTCTCACCTCTGATCTCCTTTGAGCAGCGGGTACTGACACAGACTGCAGTGCGTCGCCGCCGGTTCGTAGAAGCTCGGCCATCCACCGGTCTCCTCTGTGTGGTTCTGCTGGTCATTGAGCTGCTGTATGAGGCTGAAGACATCCTGCAGCTCAGTCTCGCTCTCTGGGAACTGCAGACAGGAGCGCAGCAGACTGACAGTGGAGTGACGCTGCTGCTCTTTCTGAGCGCCGCTCAGAGGCTGAGACGCGTCTGACAGAACCGCAGAAGAGCACACATCCTCAACTGACGGCTGGAGAAAACACACACAACCAGAGGAAACTCGATTTCCACAAGCAAAACTCCTCTTACAGTCCAACGAGACTAGAGCTAAAACAAGTTATTAGAATGAAAACTGAAACCATAAAAAAAAACATTTTCATTATTTAAATTTAAATATAAAAAAATTAAAAAGTATTTTATTTCAGCTATTTGCCAAGGCAACATTTCTAATTTTAACTTAGTAGTAAAATTACAAAAACAAAATATTATATATAGTATATATAGTAAAAATTATACAGATATACTTTTAAAAAATAAGGGAAAAAAAACACAATAAAATGACAAAAACACATTACAAATTTTTTAAAATAAAATAAACGTTAACTGAAAAAATATATATTTACTATTTCTTTTATTTATTTCAGTTAGTTGTTCAGCTAGCTGCAACATTTTTAACTTCTGTTTAGTTTAACTTCATGTACTTAAATTACTAAAACTAAAACTGTTATTAAAAATTATATAGATATATTTAAAGTACGAGATAAAAAAACAATACAAATGGAAAAAACACAGCAAAATTTCGAACATTTCAAATAAAATAAATGTTAATTGAAATAAATATATTTATTATGTATATTTATTTATTTCAGTTAAAAAGCTTAAACTGTTAGTAAAAACTATATGGATATATTTAAAGAAAATAAAAAAATAAAAACACAAAAACACAAAAAAATCTCAAATTAATTTTTTAACATTTATTTATATTTATTTATTTATTTCTGTTAGTTAAAGAAAAGCAATAAAAATGACAATATTTCTAAAATTTCGATAAAATGTTAACTGAAAAAATATTATTTATTTATATTTATTTATTTCAGTTAGTTGTTCAGCTAGCTGCAACATTTTTAATGTTTGTTTAGTTTAACTTCAAGTATTAATATTGCCAAAGTTAAAACTATAAGTAAAAACTGTATAGACATATTAAAAAACAAATAATAAAAAAATGACAAAAACATGCAACAAAATTACTGAAATAAATAAATAACTTAACCTAGTTTTATTTAAGTTATTTGTCAAGGCAACATTTCAAATCTTTAATTTAAATTTAAACTTTTAATTTAAAATGACTAAACAAAAACTGTTAGCAAAAACAATATAGACATATTTAAATATGTAAATAGTTTTTTTTGTATTAATTCTGTATTTGAATTAGCTTTTATTTCAATATTAAATATAAATATATAAAAGTGTATACAGTTTTCAAAAAATATATATTTTTAATTAGTTTTTATTTATTTTAATGTTTTAGTAATTTTGTGTTTCTCTTTTTAAATATATATTTTTTAAATATGTCTGTATAGGTTTTTTTTTAAATAAATTTTGTGAAATTGTGAGTTTAATTTCTGTTAGTGTTTGTAAAAATGTCTATATAGTTTTCTTAATTATTTTTATTCCTATTTTGTTTTTGTTTTTTATTTGAAAGTTTTAGTAATTTCTTGTGTTTGTCTTTTTAATATATATATATTTTTTAAATAGTGTAGTTTTTAAAAATTCATTTTGTATTTAAACTAGCTTTTTATTTCCATATTATTTATATGTTTTTGTACTTTAAAATTGTCTATAATGTTTCTTTTTTACGTCAACATAAAAAAACTAGTAGCAAAGACATTTTCTAATTCTAAGACTAAAACTGTTTATAAAAACTGTATAGACATATACACACAACAAAATTACTAACACTTTTAATCAAATTAAAAGGCAAATGGAGAATGCAAAAATAGAAACTAAATCAAAATACTAATAGAAACAATAATTTATTACTGATACTAAAATCTTTTTAAACAACATCTGAGTTACTAGTATTGATTTAAGTTGAGGGTCTGCTGTGCAGTGAGTGCTAAAACTAACTGTGAGTTTGCTCTTCTTGGTGGGTTTGTTGGTGAGTTCCCAGCCGCAGGTCGGACAGTGTTGAGGTTTGTGTCTGTTCTTATAGACGTAATCACACGCCGGATTCTTACATCGACCGCGACCTCTCGCCGTAGACAAACCCAGAGCCTGACGAACAAAAAAATATATACAGAACTGAGCAACAGTCACCAGACTATTCAATCTGTACATATGAAAGCAAAACTACATTACAAACACAGAGAAACATCAAAATGCTCAAACATTCATTTTCTGTCTTAGCAGTGTGTGAACACTAACTAGGGAGGATCCAGCTGTTTTCTTGAAGGGCAGCATGGAGAGGATCTTGACGCCGTTGTCTGTGATGATGTACTGGTTACTGCTGACCGTCATAGGCTTCTGAAATCACAGTTCAACAGCTTTTACCATCTATCACAGACGCCAGTCTCAAATTAGTATTATTATTATCATCTCAGATTATTTTATTATTATTATTGTTGTTCTTTTCTCATTTTATTTTTTTATTCTATACATTATTGTGTTTTTATTATATTATTATTCTATCAGATTATTATCATTATACTTATTACTATTTTGTATTATCACTATTATTATTATTGTCACAGTTAAAGTTCATCCAGAAAGTATTCACAGTGCTTCACTTTTTCTACATTTTGTTGCTACAGCCTTATTCCAAAATGGATTAAATTCATTATTTTCCTCAAAATTCTACAAACAATACCCCATAAAAAACTCACATGCACATACAGTTGCAATTGAAATGACTCAAACCCCTTGATCTGCAAGACATAATACTGCAGAGAACAAGATGTTGTGAAAACAATTCAACAAAGGCATCAGTACATTATTAGAGAAAGTTTATTAATACACTTTTGAGTAATTGAGAACGTAAGTTGATGAATAATAAAAGAAAATCAAATTGGCTCTAAATATCATGTTCAAAATTATTCACCCCCCACACCCACCCCCTCCCAAATTAAAATTTGGTGCAGAATCTTTTATTCTTTAAAACCAGCAATAAACGCTGCTTGGAAGTGCTTAGAAGCTTCTGTCAGCTTTCTACTGCAATCTTGGCCCATTCCTCGCCTGAAAAAGCTTTCAGATCACTGATAATCCTTGGTTTACACTTTGCCACTGCTTTCTTCAAATTCAACCAAATATTTTCAATGAGAATTAAATCTGGCGACTGAACAGGCCACTCAAAAACACTCTATGACTGATCCCTGAACCAAGCTTAAGTAGATTTGGATGTTTTACTTTGGGATTATTGTCCTGCAGGAAAGTTTATTGATCATCAGCTTTAGTCTTTGCACCAAAGGCATCACAATTTTAGCCAAAATGGCCTGATACTTCAAAAAATCCATGATGTCCTACATAGAGTCATGTTTTCCATTTCCTGCTACAGTAAAAAAAAAACATAACAGAACTGGTCCACCTCCAAGTTTGACGATGGAGATAGTGTTCTTCTGCTTATAAGCTTTGTCTTTTTTTGCATCAGACATATTTCTGATCCAACAATTTCCAGTTTGGTCACATCACTGCATAAAACATTCGTCCAGAACTCCACCGGTCTATCTAAATGAATTTTAGCATGTTCAAGTCGGCCTTTTTGTTCCTCTTGGTCAAGAGTGGGATTTGGCAAGATGCCTCAACATGAAAGCCGTAGTTGTCTTGTGTTCATCTAACACTCTGCATTGAAATGTTTTTCCTATTATTGTCAGGTCATCTTGCAAGTCTTTGGCTGTAGACTGCAGGTTTTTCTCAGTTGCTCTGATTATACATTTTATGAGTTTGTGCTTTTTTTGTTCAACACCCTCTAAGGTTTTCCGGCACAACATACTTTAAACTACAGAATAGGTCTGCCAGCTCTGTCTCTAGGAACTTTTAATGTCTTAGAAATCTTCATATAGCCTTTGACTTTACCATATTTGCTACTCAACATCAGCCAATGCATGGGCTAACTGTATGTATGTGTAACAGCCCAAGCTAATTTTTTTTTTTTTTAATAGAGTTTCTAAAGGCTTAATTGTGTTTTAAAACAATTTTGTTCCCCACTATAAAAATAAGTGACCTAATACGGCAATGTTGAATAGGGGTTGAATAATTATGACATAGCTGTGTTATTAAAAAATGCTATAACTCAAAAACATTACATTATTTATTGACATTATCACTTTTAATATGCAAGTAATCTGTTATAGAAGGAAGTATTCACAGCCTTTGCCATGACACTCAAAATTGGGCTCAGGTGCATCCTGTTTCCACAGATCATCCTTGAAAGGTTTCTACAACTTGATTGGAGTCCACCTGTGCTAAATTCAGTTGATTGGACATGATTTGGAAAGGCACACACCTGTCTATATAAGGTCCCACAGTGAACAGCACATGTCAGAGCACAAACCAAGCCATGAAGTCCAAGGAATTGCAAATATGGCAAAGTCAACAAAGTTCTCACAAAAGCTATAGAAAATAAATAATTTTATTACTTTAGAAAGTCCAAGGCTACGTGAAGATTTCCAAGACATTAGAAGTTCCTAGAGACACAGATGGCAGCTTATTTCTTAGTTTAAAGTGTGTTGTACCAGAAAACCTTTGAGGGTGTTGAACAAAAAAAGCAGAATATCATAAAATGTATAATCAGAGCAACTGAGAATAACCTGCAGTCTACAACCAAAGACTTGCAAGATAACCCAAAAAAAGGTGGAAAAACATTTCAATGCAGTGTTTAAGAAGAGCACTAGACAAGTATGGCCTTCATGTTGAGGCATCTTGCAGAATACCACTCTTGGCCAAGAAGAAAAAAAGGCGGACTTGAACATGCTAAAGACCTGGAAGAAGGCAAAGCTTATAAGCAGAAGAACGCCATCTCCATGGTCAAACATGGAGGTGAATCACTCCTGTTATGGGGTTGTTTTACTGTTGCAGGAAGTGGAAATCATGACTGTATGAAGGACATCATGGAAGTATCAGGCCATTTTGGCTAAAATTGTGATGCCTTTGGTGCAAAGACTGAAGCTGATCAATAGACTTTCTTGCAGGACACTCATCCCAAAATATACATCCAAATCTAACTTAAGCTTGGTCCAGAGATTAGTCATAGAATGTTCTTGAGCTCTTTTGGCCTGTTCAGTCTCCAGATTTAATTCACATTGGAAAAATTTGGATGAATTTGAAGACATTTCAAATTAAAAGCATAAATCAAAGATTATCAGTGATCTGAAAGCTTTTTCAGGCAAGGAATGGGCCAAGATTGCAGTAAAGAGGTGACAGAAGCTTCTAAGCACTTCCAAGCAGCGTTTATTGGTGGTTTTAAAGAATTAAATATACTGCACTAAATTTGACTTTTGAGGGTTGAATAATTTTGAACATGAACGTTTAGAGCCATTTTTTTTCATTATTTATTAACTTACATTCTTAGAATTACTCACATTTGTATTAATGATCTAATAATAATCTCCAATAGTGTACTGATGTCTTTGTTTTCACAAAATGTTGTTCTCGGCAGCAACATCTTGCAGGTCAAAGAGGGTTGAATAATTTCGATTGCAACTGTATGCAGTTGAGAGAAACCTACAGACAAACATCAATGCAACACTCCACCGATCTGGTCTTTATGGCAGTGTGGCCAAACTTAATCCTCTCCTCAGTGAAGACACATCAAAACACACTTGAAATTTGCAGAAAAGCATCTAAAGGACCCTCTCTGGTCTGATTAACCACAATTCTAAGCATTATGTTTGAAGGAAACCAGCACTGCTCATCACCTGCAGAGTACCATCCCAAAAGTAAAGTGTGCTGGTAGCAGTCTCATGCTGTGGGGCTGTTTTTCAGTGTTAGGGACTGAGGGACTCGTCAGAGTAGAAGAAAAGCTCAATGCACCAAAATACAGAGATAGCCTTAATGAAAAGAGTGGCTTATAGACAACTCTGTGAGTGTCCTTGAGTGGCCCAACTAAAGCCTGGGCTTGAACCCAATCAAATATTTCTGGAGAAATCTGAAATGTGTGTCTGCCCCCATCCAACCTGTCAGAGCTTGAGAGGTGAAGCAGTGAGGAGAATAATGGCAAATAATTGCCAAATGATCAAAGCTTATTGCATCATAGCCAAAAATATTTGAGGCTATAATTGGTGCCAAAGGTGCTTCAACAAAGTATCGAGCAAAGGCTGTGAATACATGTGATTTTTTATTTATTTATTTATTTTTATACATTTGCAACAATTTCAAACAAACCTCTTTTATGTTGTTATTATGGGGTTTTGTTTGTAGAATCTGGAGGAAAATAATGAATTTAATCCATTTTGGAATAAGGCTGTAACATAACAAAATGTGGAAAAAGTACAGCGCCATGAATACTTTCCGGATGCACAGTTTTTTTCTTCTTTTTATTATTATATTATTTTTCTTGTTGCTATTTTTGTTTTCTTTATTAATTTTATTATTTATCATTTTTTATTTATTTTTATCTTAGATTATTTTACTTTCTTTTGTCAGTGTTTTTAGTTCTTTGTTATTCTTTCAGAGTATTGTTGTTGTTGTTGTTGTTGTTGTTGTTATCATTATTTTGTATTATTAATGTTGTTGTTGTTGTATTTATTATTTTTCAGATTATTATTATTACTGTTGTTGTTTTTGTGGATATTTTTATTATTCTCTCAGATTATTATTATTATTATTATTATTATTCTTTTGTATTATCACCTATTATTGTTGTTGTATAATTTATTTCTATAATTCTTTTCTTCTCTCAGATTATTATTATTATTATTATTATTATTATTATTATTATTACTACTATTGTTTTTGTGGTTATTTTTATTATTCTCTCAGATTATTAACATTAATATTGTTACTATTATTTTGTGTTATTACTATTACTATTGTTGTTGTTTTTATATTTGTTGAATATTCTTTCAGATTATTACTGTTATTATTATGTTGTATTATTACTATTTGTTTTCTCACAGATTATTATAATTATTATTACTATTAGTATAGTTGTTGTTGTTGTTATATTTATTATTCTCCTAGATTTTTTTCTTCTCTCAGATTTTTATTAATAATCTAATTATTTTGTATTATTACTATTGTTTTTGTGGTTATTTTTATTTTCTCAGATTATGATTAATCTTTATTATTGTGTTACTTATAATATTATAATGGTGTTATTTTTATTATTGTCTCAGATTGTTTGATTCTTCTTTTTCAGGTTATTTTTCCTTTTTGTTGTTTTTATTAATATTATGAAATGTATGTGAAATGTAATGTACGTAAAGTCACCTGTTGTAAGGCACTGGGTGTGATCATGTGACCCAGCTGTTTGAGGGTGCTGGGTTTCAGTCCTGCGATGTGTTCACTGGCTGATGGTTTTGCTGAAAACATTACCAAAACACATTACACCTCAGAGAGTCAACAGATACTAAGATAATATGAAACCAAACAGATAGAAACACAAGAACATCAGATCACAGATGCTTCTCACCAGCTCTGATGACACTAGCGTCTGGTTTGACTTTATCAGGAGGAACCGTGATCCACTGCACAACTGCAGACTGAGTGCCTGTATCTGTCAACATCACACGCATTTCATTTTATGTTCACTTTTTCATTTACATTTTCCGTTTAGTGTTTTTAAATAAAGTTTTACTCACTATTCTGTGCGGGAGCTGGAAGAATAGCTCGTATCCGGCGTTTCTGTGAAGCACTGCTGGCTTTTTCTCTCGTGACAACCTGAATTTGACCACCACCCAATGATCTGAAATGAGCAAAACAGACAGCTGAATGAGGAAGACAGAGACAATTAAACATACAATTCTTTATGCATATTGTGCAGTGCATGCACACGCTGCCTACTGTTAAATATAGTATGTGAAACAGTACACAGTTAGCAATAAAAGACATTTCGTACAGTAATACGTGATCTCATTACACTGCATGTTTAATTCAGCATTGATGCCAATTTATCATTGGGAGTCATATTTCATTTTTAATCCAATTTTGTGCTAAAAATGTTAGTTGTTGGAAAATTTAGCAGTCGGATCAAATATGAGGTTCAAAAAGAGATGTTAAAAATCACAGTTGAGATCACTTCTAGTTTATATGTCATACTGGAAAAGAGTGTTGTTATTGTTAACTAAAATTACAACTATTAAAAATAATTTTCAGTAACTGAAATAAAGCTAAAAAAAAAAAAAAGTAAAATTACTAAAACCGAAACTGGAAAAAGGTCATACAGATAAAAGTAATACATATTTTGAATCCGTAAAGACTGTACGTTTATTTGTGTGCAATCACAATAACAACGAAATGTTGCGCTTTTGTAAAATTATGATAGCAAAGAGGATGCGCTTTCTGTCTCAGTCTCTGTGAACTTGAGCGCAAAACTTTGAATCTCTGTGAATACTTGCCTTACAGACATGAAAATATAGGTTATCTATAGAGAGTAAAATGTGTACTTTCAAATGAACCAATTCAAATAGAAAAACAATATTGTCAGATTATGTAATCCATATGAAACATGCAAACAGGCGCATCACTGCTGAGGAGATCATAAATAATACTAAAGATGGAAGAGTTGAGTTGAGTGGAAACCCTATCTCACAGTGCATCTTCTGATATTCAGATGGTCATACAGCTATTTCAAGCATAAAGAAAATTGCATGCACAGTATGTATACTGCATAAGAAGATGTGTGTTACAGGGTTTCTTACAACACAGTTGTGCATTCGGCACTCTGCACTCCATCAGATGTTTTGACAGCGGCTCCATCAGGTGTTTGTTGAACTGACGCTGCATTCACCCGCTCTTTCTTTTTACGGGCTACCCTGCGAGCAGCAGCAGTCCCGCCGTCCTGAGCTTTATCTGACGAGGTTTTCTGAGTAATAACGGAAACGGTCGTCTGCTCTTCTGTCAGTTCTGTGTCTTTTGATGACGTCTCGTTAGGGTCCGACAGAGGGTTGGAGTCGTCGCACTGTTTTCCTGAAGACGGGTCAGAAGTTTTGACCGAGCTTCTCTTAGCCTGTAATAGAGATACAATTTGTTTTATAATCCTCTCTCACACTCTCTCTCTCTCTCTCTAAATATATAGATTGATTTAATTAGCTACAATATGCATTTATTTGAATGAGTATCAGACATGAGTAACATTGAATTAGAGTAAGACAGAATAACAGTAGCACAGGTTTGAGGACTCACAGGTGCCACCCATTTCCCCCCGAGGTGTTGTCCGCAGTCAGGGCACTGGGGCGGTTTGTGACGGGTCACATACGAAAACACACACCCGGGTGTGGTGCAGTTGCCCCTTCCACGTCGTGTGTATTTGATGGGCTGAAAACAGAACGGATGTGTGAGTTCTATATCTGATGCATTATGAACAGAAAACTGGAAAGCACTTGGGAAAAACCTCAGGCTCCAATCAGACTGCACGCAGGGTTACGAAAATTACAACTAAAACTATAAAGAAAAATTACTTATTTTATTTCAGCAAGAATTTCTCCTTTTTATTTAGTTTAACCTAATGTATTAAAATAATTCAACTAAATCTAAAACGGAAACAAAATAAAGTTTTTAATTTTTATTTGTGAATATATTATGTACTAAAACAACAAAAACTTTTGTCCAAAAAATGACATGCCTCACAACAAAACAAACAAACAAAAAAACCTAAAATTATTTATATATTTTCTTAATTAATTTAGAAAACATATATAAAAATATATGTCTATATAGCTTAATTTATTTGTTTTAGTTCATTTAGTTTTAAATATTTTAGTACTTTAAGTTACACTAAACAAAAATGAGAAATGCTGCCTTGGCAACCTAGTTCAAATAAAAGAAGCTCAAGATTCTTTATGTTTTAATTATCTTTAATAATTTATTAATTTGTTATAATAATAAAAAACAAACAAAAATGTATTATGTACTAAAAAAAGAAAAATGGCAAAACCACACAACAAAATAACAAAAAATATATTTATCTAAAATCAAAAAATGTAAAACTGAAAAAAGGAAATCTAATAAAAACGATCAAAACATACAACAAAGTTATTCAAAATCATTTTAGTTTTCCAAAATAATTTAAACAATTTATATTTACTCATTTTACTTATATATATATATATATATATATATATATATATATATATATATATATATATATATATCTTTAATAATTTAAGAATATATACAATTTTAATATATTATTGTATTTATTAATAATAATAATAATTGTTGTAATAATAACAAATAAATGTATTATGTACTAAAAAAAACTTGACAAAAAATGGCAAATTTTAATTATATTTTTTCTTAAATAATTTAGAAAATATATATAAACGTACTTGAAATAACTAAACTAAATCGAAAACAGAAAAAATGTCTAATAAAAACAACTTTAAAACTGTTTTTAAAACTAAAATATTTTTTTTCAAAAAAATTAAAAGTATATTTATTTTACTTTATTATTACTATTATTATTTAAATATTTTTTGTTAAAAAATATTTATAATAATAGTAATAATAGAAAAAATAAACAAAAAATGTATTATGTACTAAAATAACTAAAACAAAATAAATTGTCAAAAAATGACAAAACCACACAACAAATAAAAAAAACTAAAATTATTGCTATGACAGATGATTTACTGACCAGTTTAAATGAGGGTTTAGGTTCTGGTTTTACAGTGCTCACTAATGGAAACATCATTATTGGACTGGCCGTGTTAATCACTTTATTCTCCACGAGACCCTGAAAAAACAATACACAGAGTAAATAATAATCACTCATTTATCATTTCTAAAAAGATGTACATTAATATGTTTCATTCATGTTTTAACGTGGATGATTGACAGCTCACTTGATTGGGTATTATAGCAACTAGATGAGTAGCATCTGCTTTGATCTGCGGCAACAAAGCCCCGCCTTCCAATCCATTCTCTATCGCCATGCCAACATCACTATATGACACTCGAGACTCCTCCCTCTTCACTAGCAGAGGCGTGGCTTTGTGAGCGTCCTGACTGAGAGCCGGCAGTCTTTCGATGACGTTCTGGGACGGAGCATCCTCAGTGAGCGCTTCGATGGCAATGCACTGCTCCGTTAGCTCCACCTCACTGCCCAGAGTCATGGGGGACACCAGAGTCTCCTGCGCCGGGGTCCGAGGGGCTCCATCTACAGCTCCGTCCACCAGGGTGTCCGCCTCACTGTCGCCTTCGACTCGCTCGCCTCCCGAGGAACTCTTGGGCAGGAGCACGTAATTCGCCCTCGGGAGGATCTTGCGGAAACCTGGGACGTCCAGAGAGGATGTGGCTGCTGATTGGCTGCTCTGTGAAATGAGATGGAAATTGACAGTTATGAGACTTTTGGTGGGAAATGTGCTTGCATTGAAAATTATCCAAAATGTACTCACTTTCAACTAAATATAATTTATTTCAAAGTGAAATACGACCTAGATATGTTGTTCAACTATACAGTAGGAATATATATATATATATATATATATATATATATATATATATATATATAAATCATAGACTGTAAAAAAGATGGACAACGCGTTTCCGCTTCTTTCCACTATAGAAAAGTGAAGCCAAAACAGCTCAATATGGCCGCTACCATCTTGGGGGAAGTTACGTCATTTGGAGCCAGAGCATGCGCAGTAGAGGTTCGTTTGGAGCAAGAGCATGCGCAGTAGAGTCGTGAGGCGGAGCCGCGGTGTCAAAGTCCCGCCCAAACTCTCGCAGACCCAATCGCACGATCACAATCATGACACCACACCCCATTTTTATAGCATCAAATAACTACTTAAAAGCAAACTTTTTAGAAAAAACGAACACCTGAGCATGGATCAGCATTATAAGAACTACCTCACACGATGGAAATCACCTTTGGAAAAAAATTATTTGCCATGTAATTCGATTATTTAGTTTGGCTCACGTCCCATTAGATTACATGGGGAGGGCGGGGTTTATGACCTATACTGCAGCCAGCCGCCGGGGGGCGATCGAAAACTTTTGGCTTCACTTTTCAGGACACCTACGGCACGCTTGATATAAATAAATATATATATATATATATATATATATATAAATATATATATATATACTAATATAAAAATATATATATACTAATAATATTGATATTTAAAAAAAAAAAAATATATATATATATATATATATATATATAATATTGACTTATTTAATAAAAGTGATTTTTTTATCAGTTATATTATTATTATAATTTTTTTTTGCTATTTGCAATTAGATATTATTATTTTCGCTTTAATTTGTTAAAAAAAATGTATTGTATTTATTTACATTTTATTTTATTTTGTTTTATTTTATTTTAATGTTAATGTCCATTTTATTTTAAATAACAAGAATGTTTTTTTTATGGTTCTAGTTTTGGTTAACTATAATAACCCTTATGATAAAAATATTAATAGTAATAATATTATATATTATAAAAATTATAATATTTCACAATTAAAAAAAGGAGTTTTCAACAAAAATAATATAAAATTAAAATGTAAAATACAATTCTAACATTTATGGTTATCTTCATTTCTTATTAATAATCTTTTTTTTTTTCTAAAATAATTTTTATTTAAATATTTTCAAGTTTCAAATAACTCTAAATATATAGATATTAATAACATTTATAACTGAAATATATACACTAATAAAAATGACAAAACCACACAACAAAACTAATAAAACTTTACCTAAAATTATTAATATTTTTCCTTA